>NC_088342.1:14537500-14787500 GCF_036884655.1 Musa acuminata AAA Group
GCCTTTTTGGTTGCCTTCTCTTATTCTCCTTCACCTCAGAGCAGGCCAGCGTCATCGCAGCCATGCTGCCATGCTGTGTGGATCACCGCTAGAGAAGAGGGTGCTTGACCTCTTTCACCATTTTCTAGAGATCTGTAGAGATTTAGGGATATACGATTTCCCTAGGTAACATAATCTATCTCACACATAGTTTTCTATTTCACGGATTTTCCGCACCAATATTCACACGGCAACGAACGTATCTTTGAAAATTAAGGATTTTATTTTTTATTCTTTCGCTGCGCATGTGATATCGCCCCCAATATTTCCCAACAATTGCATACTGCATTACCGCTTGCATAATCGTGGCTTGTGATAGGGGCAATGACCAAGGCATACTATTGGCTTTCATAACACCGATGTCGATAGTAAATTATCGATGCAGCCCATCGATCAAGATTGGGCAATAACCTTTTATCCACGATTTTACTTGTGTGGGCAAGAAATTTTTATCGCTCATAAGCAGGCCACTACGAGATAAACAAAATAGATCGGATCACCCTTTGCATACAAAGGATAATAACACAAAACAAATCAAATATTTTTATGATATAGGATATTTGATTTTAATACTTAACTCTAATAACAATTATAAGTATAAAAATTATAATCATGTATTGTTATGCAACAAACTTTAATGCTAGAATATAAAATAAAATAATAATAGATTAAATTTAGGATGTATATTTCTCGGTGTCATGATCTATAAATGTACTATCATATGCTCCGAACGAAACAATATGCAAGGAGAACTACACTCGCCTGCTCCTCTCTTCCTATCTTTCGTAAGATCACTATAAGTGAGTAAATATAGACTACGAGAAGATGATTATGGATCATCATATTTATTATATATATAGTCGATAAGAGAATCTGTTTATTTATATACAAGAGCATAGAGTCGATAAACAATTACGAGAGTCACTAATCATCTCAATAAAAAAAATATTTATTATAATTATGCTTTTTTTATTGATTAATAAGTCTAATCAATAGTCTAATCAAAATTATAATATATCTTATCTAATTAAATATGATTACATAATATAACATATGAAAGATGATTACACATTTTAATGGCATCGAATTAAAGATCCGATGAACATGATAAAAAAACAAGACACATTGAGTTAGTTGAAACAGAAACTTCATTAAATATTAAGATCGTTGAGAATGAGCCGAAGCACTTAAGAAACAGGTTTCTTGCAATATATATATTTTCTTAAAAAAAATAATTTACTTTTCTTAGAAATATAAAAATATATTTTTTTTATCTTCTTATACGAAAGAAGTTGCCAGGTTTGAAAAATGATTGATGGTAAAAAATTTAGAAGATTTTGTGGATAGTGATATAAAGAGTCCTCTTGTGGATAATGACATAAAGAATATTATTATTAAAGGTGAAACCAAGAGAGGTTGGGATATGAAGAGATTAGAAGTGATTAGGATAAATAAAAAGTTTTCTGTGTGCACGATTACCCGTTCCCTTCTCTATTGCAAGGCTTTGGCCATCCAGTTTCAATCCGGATTCGAGTCCGCCCATTAAAATGACGTCGGGGGGTGGAGGTGGGACGTCCAATGAGCACAATCTACGAGGCATCACATGAACCACAACAAACCTCCACACACTGCAAAATTTGGAACGCTTTCCCCAGCGCCGGGCACCAGTGAAAAGGAAAAAAAAAAAAAATCCAAATAAACAGCCACAAGTCGCCTTGTTAAATTACTATGATTACGTCTTCGCCAACACGAACACCACCTACGACGGTAATCTAAAGAAACAAAGATGAAAAAGTAACGCGGAGTAACTACAAATTACAAATCGTACAAAAGTTGTCTAAAGCAACGTTTTGTTTTTGGATTATTTTTTTCGCTGCAGCACGCCAGCAAGGTTGGACTGGGGTGGGCTGTCAGAATAATCTCAAGAACACACTCACTCCTGCGATCGCTGCAGCTGCAGCCACTGCCGCTACCCTCTGCTGCAAGTTCTGTAGCCAATTGCCTCTTAGTTAGAAATAAATTTGGAAATGTAATGTGGGATATAGTAAGTACGTGTAAGAAATGTGCGGTTCGAAAAAAAAAACAAGTGCGGTTCGGCTGGAACGTACCGGCAAGGCGGTGGAGATGCTGAAGTACCCGGACTCCCCGACCAGCTCACCGGGTGAGCCCTCACCGCTGCCGCTTCTTCCGCCGCCCATGCCGGCGGTGGACGTGGAGTTGCCGTCCTGGTGTACTGCGAAGCCGACGAGCTGGTAAGCCGGGGTGCCATCGGGCTTGAAGAGGCCGTAGTTGCGCTCGGAGGACGGCCCCGCCTTCTGGTTCTCGTTGAAGAGGGCGAAGACGTAGGCTCGAAGCGGCGTCCCGGGCACTAGCGGCGTTCCCTTCTGCCCCGCCAGCAGCCGCATCAGGTTGCCGTTGTACCGGGCCGCGTTCTCCGGCGTCGCCCCCGTCTCGTTGGCGTCGCCTGCAGACGGCCATCCCGTCTCCGAGACCCGCACCTCCACCCTGCAGCCCTTCGAAGAGGGCGCAGCTGCCGCAAAGATGGCGTGGTACACGGCGTCAACCTGGGCATGGAGAAGGTTGGCGTAGCGGAGGCCGGTCGCCGCGTCCGTGAAAGCGGCGGCCCCCGGATCGAGTAGCGCGTACTCGAGCCCGACGCCGGAAGGGTCCTCCGCGTAGGCGAAGTAGGGGTATGCGTTGACGAAGAGTGGGGAACCGGTGCGGGCATGGAAGGCGAGGAGAGGGCGAACGTAGGGGAGGAGGTCCGGGCGAAAGACGGCGGCGGAGGGCGGGTAGGACGGGGAGGCGAGTACAGCGAGGGAGTGGGTGGAGGTGACGATGACGTCTCGATCGAGGCTGAGGGCGGCGAGGGCATCGTGGATGTTCTCCATGGCCGGGGCGAGGCAGCGGGCGAGGGCGGAGGCGTTGGTGCCGGTGAGGACCTCGTTGCCGACGGTGACGGCGGCGATCTTGGTTGCAGGGACGAAGGCCTGGATGTGGGTGCGGGCCCAGGCACGGGCCTCAGCAGGGTCAGCGGCCACGGATGGGAGGCAGCGGTCGGGGAGGCCGACAACGAGCTCGATGCCAGTGTTTGCAAAGGCACGGAGCACGGCGGGGTCGGCGTCGTAGAGTCGTACACGCCCGACGCCGATGGAGGCAAGGAGGCGGGGCACGGACTCGGGCTGGGGTAGGTTGTTGGCCACCCGCCCGTAGTTGACGCCCGCCAGGGAGGCGGATGTAGCAGCGGAGGGGACGGAGAGGGCGATGAGGAGTAGGAGGAGGAGGGCAACGAGCAATGCCATCGTAGAGGAATGCGGGGCCATGAGTGTTGCGCTCAGGCCCCGGAAGAAGAAGGGTGGAGACGAAGTGACGGCGGAAAGGTCGAGTGATTAGAAGAGCAGAAGTTGATCGAGGAGGAAGGAGGTGCAGTACAGCTGGGCTATTTTGTCTGATGATGGCATGAGAAGGGAGTGACTGTATGAGAGCAAGTGGAAGAGAGTGAGTATGCGAGAGGACAGACGAAATCCTTGCGGATGGGATATGTCAGACGCAAATTTACAAATCGGATTTGGAAAAGCGTCCCTACAGAACTCGAGACTGAGACCGTGGTGGTGCACATGACCTGGGGGCCATGAGGGTGTGGGACCGGAAGCACCACCTCGCCTTGTCGGGTCCAAGCAGTGTGAGTTAAACATGGAACTTCTACCGGGCAGCGATAGTTTTTTTCCCGTCATCGTCGAACGCCCACGTGAGTGGCTGGTGGGTAGGCGGAGAGTGGCGCTACGGGCATGTATGTTTTGCTCTTTATTTTTCTATATTAAACAGCACTCACTCGTGGCATTTGGGCTTCCGTTGTGGGGGTGTAAAAGGGCATGCCACTGCTGTGGGTGGATCATTCCAACTCCATTCTACTTTATTGCATTTAATATTTTCAGAGGCAATGTAGTAAATGTAGTCCAGAATCCACCTTTAATTTTTAATGCAGGTTGGACAGTTTAACCTGGGTCTTGCATTTCCAATTCAAGTCTATCTCAAAGCCCAGAGTTAGGTGTAACACGAGGAAATCATAATCTCTATATTGAACTTTATGATCCATCCATGTCGACAAGCCACTATGATTCTGATTATTTTGCAAGGTTGATAGAATTAAACTCAAAAATGCCTTCAATATGCTAAAACCTCAAGCAAACGACAAAGGGTGATTGCTGAATAGAAACACTGGTGGAAGTTGAAAACCAGTAAAAGGTGAACAGAAAACATATGAATGCAAAATCAGCAGAAGCAGAGTCTTGGGAAAAAACTGTGTGAGCGGAAACAAAGAATTCAAACATAAGTCTCTTTTTTTTTGTTAATCAATAACTAAAACTAACTGATTGATAATTACACCTAATCAGTCCAATTAATTATTATTGAAAGATCCATATTATATTCATTAAAAACCCAAAAAGAAAAAAGAGAGATTGATAAACATGAATGCCACTTGACCCATCAAACCCATGACTCAAATCACCAAGACCTAAAGCTTTATCTGGACGTTGCAAAACTTCACAAAAAATAATTTTAAGCAATTATTTGTAAAACAAGCATCCTAATTTCGTGCATCTAGTTTTTTTTTTATCTATATAGTCCAAACTAAGCCTGATCCAAAATAAAAATTCATTGCACACCCTCTTCATCCTTCCATTTCCCTTTTAGGGTTAGGGCTTGCCCAAACTCAGATGCATCAGTCAGTTAGGATACAAAGGAGTCCAGCTCTGCCACAGACTCATGTTGCCAGAGAAGAGATTAATTGCTGGATTTTTTAACCTCTGTGCTGTTAAAACTCAAAGACTTTGATACTTATTAATTGAAACAAATAAGTTCACGTGCAAAATGATCAATAATACTATTTAAAAATATCGATCGGCATGCTTTAAACTTTTGCAGCTGTGTTTTCTCTACCATAAACATTTTTCTCTGTGTCTATCAGCATTAAACTAACTAACTGACCTGTATGGCTTAATAATTAATGTCGTCAAGCATGTAATTTTCAACTTTTCTTAATTAATGAACTTTCTTCCTTTCAAAAAAATAATAATAATAAAACAAAAAACTCATCAAGCATGTTCAGGAGTAAGTAATGTATAAGAATTCATCTGTCATGTGTGTAAAATTTCTTATTCTTATCATTTATTACTCCTGGACATGCTTGATGAGTTTTTTGGTTTATTTTTTGAAAGGAAGAAAGTTCATTAATAAAAAAACTTGAGCATTACATTCTTGATGACATTAATTATTAAGCCATCCAGGCCATGTGTTATATATATATATATATATATATCAATCAACTAAATAAAGGGGGAGCGCGACTCCTTCGCCGTAAGCAACAGGAACCCACGGGGGCTGGACCACCCCCTGGTGGCGAGGAAATGGCCGCGATCACCTACGATGCAGGAGCACGGGGGAGCGGGACTCCTCCGCCGTAAGCAGCAGGGATCCACGTTGGCGGGACCACCACCGGCGGCGAGGACATGGCCGCAAGCACCTGCGATGCACGATCAAAAGCCAGTGACCCTTCACCGGCCCAAGTCAACGAGGAAGCTATCTGAGAAGTCTGCGATTCCACGCTAACAACAGGATTTGCCGGTGGAAGACCCCGATGGCCAGAGACATCGTCAGATCAAGAGTGACTGCGGGCGATAGAGAAGAATCGAAAGCCAGCGTCCCTTCATCTCATCCTCATCTTTATTGTTGATTATTGGTGGTATGTTTAATATAACATCATCATCTAAATACAAAGCTCTCTCTGAATATTGAATTTTTTAAATATATAACAATATTTTGCTCAAATTCATCTAGAGCTTTCCACAAACTATCACATCATGAGTCAATAATAGATATTAAGGCAATGATAGCTCAATCTAAAACTCACGATTCATGAGGTATCAAAATTGTAGGCACTCTATTTTTGCAAATTTGCCATATGATATCACATTCTCGTTTTCATGGTCATAGCTAACAGTGGGTTTGATATAGCATCATTCAAATGCAAAACTCTCTCATTTTTTACATGTTGACTTTTATTGTATGCAATAATATTTTATTCAAATTTCAAACTCTATTTTTACATAAATCTATTATATGATATCTGATCCTTATCTTGGCATCCAAATATAGGTCATATATTGTAAAATTATATGATCTTATCTAATTTAATAGGATATATGATTATGTAATCTATCTAATTTAATAAGATATATTATAGATATGATTGGATTCTAATAATGATTATTAATCAATAGAAAAAAATTTGTACGACTCCTTAGAAGACGAAAATATCAATGAGATATCATATACAATAAAAATCAACATTAGGAACATAAGAAAGCTTTGCATTTGGAGGATATCATATATCAGACCTACAACCACTTATCAGATGAGAACGAGACATCAAATGATATACATGTAAAAATAGATTTCTTGTAGTTTAGATTTCTCATGAATAATAGGATTTACATGAAAATTGTACACAAAATATTGGGCGATCAGTGTCTTGATTTTTATTACCAACAACTGATAAAGTGATAGTTTGAGGGGAGTTCTAAATGAATATGAAAAAAATATTATTATGCATAATAAAAATCGATATCAAGAACCCGAGAGAACTTTGCATTTAGAGGATGTTATATCAAACATCCTTCTAGTAACCAAAAATGAAAAGGAGGATGAGTTGCCATATACTAGAGCTACAAAAACAAAGTTCAAGCAGTATTGATGGCTCATGAACAGTGACATTTTGATTAAAATTATACACAAAATATCAGGCGAACAATGTTTTAGTTTTCATTACTAACTCTAGATATCCATAGTTCACGGGAAACTCCAAATGAAAATCAAATAGAAAAAAAAGTTTTGAATGTGAGAAAAATACTATTACAAAAAATAAAAATTAATGTTTAGAATAACGACAGAGCTTTGTCTTGAGAGGATGCTATATCAAACCTCCCACTAGTTAGCAACTACGAAGACAAGGATAAAATATCATACAGCAAGCCCTGCAAAAATATAGTTTCAGTAGACTCATTAATAAAAGATTTTATTGGAAAGAATCCATAAAATATTGAGTCATTATTATATCATGTCTCCGTACGCATAAAAAACACAATATTATAAAGGCTCACAATAGGACTAATTGTTTAGCTTTTTAATGAATTTTTCAACGATAAGAAATCAATCTCTGTGATGGGACATCCCATGAAAGATATTTAATGTAGCACAACAAATTGATTGGTAGATTAAGAAGCAAAATGATGTGACATAATAAATGTATTACATCAAAGGAATATCACTCTAATCTTATCTTTCTGGTAATCTATATAAATATATAAAAGAGCTTGATTTTAAATGATATTTTTTGTGAAATATTACTTTATATGAAAGAATCCATAAACGATTAAGGATTTAAGTAATTCTTAAAATTTCTCATAAATAAATAAGATATTCGTGCATAGCCATAAAGCATAAATGTAAACATGCGAAGACAAATTTGATGTTGTGTGAGTTAGTTGAAACGTAATTCACTATGTTTTCTTAATATGGATACTTTACTCAATAAAATTAAGTTTTTGGAAAGACATCTTATTCACCATACAATATATGCACCAACATTTATTTATTTATTTATTATGTTTTATTTATTTGAAGAAAAAATTATATTTTGTGAGGCACTAGTAGAGGAAAACATCAAATTTCCCTCATTACCCTTGTATACCAAGTGATAAGTCGAGGTTTTCTATGCATGTGACTTTCAAGCACATTACGTCCATGCACGACTCGGTTATATGCATACAATGACTCATTGGATATGGGCAACACGACATTCATTGATGGGATGGAAGAAGAAATAAATTCTTCTTCCTACTTCCACGAGAGGTGGCAAGTAAAACTCATCTTATTCTTATGTTGACATCTTTCTTAGTTCTTTTCTTTTCATAGTTTTTATTTTTCAATATGTTGGTGCTTAGAGTCTTCAGGATTCTTTATAATTGTTCTTGAAGAAGAATTCTCGGTTGCATTTTAGGATGTCTTTCTCAATCAAACTTACATCAAGGTGGACAATATGTCTTAGGACTATATTTCTCATGTTTGGATTTCTCTAATCTTTTTTCTCAATTCAATATTGTTTAATTAGATTTATCAATCCGAATGCTTTTATTTATTTTTATTCTAATAAAAATTAGATTTTTAAGATATTTTTATATTTTTAGGATAACTAGTGGAGTATCATTAATTTTACCACATTGTCACGGACAAACTTCTAAACAAGATGTTTGATATAGTGCTTATGTATATCCGTGTCTTTTGACATGTTCATGCCTTGTACAGCATGTAGAGGGGCGACCGAAGGCTTAATAGTCCCATTTTAGTTAGGTTGGTGGCCTCTTTAGGCTTGTAAATAAAGGTTGTGTTATGTGGACACGTGGGAGAGATTCTTGGTCTATAATGGACCATTTTACCCTTTGTTGTGCCACTGTTCAGAGCTTGTAAAGTCTGTTTGTAATTTGCATTATCTATTAAGTGTTTTTCGGAGATGTTTGCTTGTGGATCCCGATTGAGGCGTTCTCTCTAGCCCGTTCTCTCTTCTGTTGGTCCTAAGGGACAATGGGAGGCTTCGGGGAGGCTGACATTTGCGGACGGACACGCAAGGGTGCCGCACGACTTAGGCAAAACCAGCTAAGTCCGTAACAGATGGTATCAGAGCGGGACAAGCACTCATAGAAACACTTAGCATGCAAACGAGGGGGACCTAGCGAGGCCGCGTTGAGGGCAGTCAGCACACGCGCGACCGTTTGTGGGAAAATGGGCATGGAGATGTAGGGAAAAGGAGTCGCTCGGAGGAGCGGGCATCTGACATTGGCATTCAGAGGAATGGCCAACCCTTCGCGCAAGAGGCACCACGAGAACAGGCAAGTTTGGAAGAATGTGGAGCGCACAAAGGTTGGGATGGCTGAGTTTGAGCTACGACTCAACGTTGACAACTATACTTGATGGTGCTCAAGGCAAGCGAGGCGCTTGGTAAAGAATGAGACCATGCAAGGTGGAATGAGTTGCTCAGCGATCGAAAGAGTTGTGCAAAGCTCACAGAGGTGAGGGGAATTGCTAACTCAAAGAATTCGGTACTCATGCATGGGCTTGTATGCGGACGATGGAATGTTCGCGGCCATCCCAAGGCGACCGAAACTCGGCGCCATGGAGCATTGGAACTTTCTCTTCAGCATGTGAAGGATACGTCCGTAGGAGGCTGGAGTGTGCAACGAGTTCAGCATGTTGCTAGGCCTTGAGTGGTGTAGCGGGGGTTGTATTGATGTGGAGTCGCAATCTAGCAAGTGCGTTTGCAGGAGGCAAAACAATGCACAATTTGTTCAGTAGATCGGAGTAGTCCAAGGGGATGGTGGTCTCCGAAACGAAGAGAGATGTTGCTCTAATGGGACAGTTATCTATGAGGGATAAGTCCCGGCTCTTCAGAGGGAGAATCATGTGAGACGGACCTCACATGTTGAGGAGGAGTACCTCAACAAACAATAACTCCACGAAGCTCGATGGACTGAGCAAGCGGCGAGGAGTCGTCGCATGATCTCGCTTGAGAGAATGCATTGGTGGATGCATTGCGAGATCAAGTGGGGGAGCGACACAAAGCAACTTAAATGAAGGCACACTTGGAGTCGATGTGGAGATCGGACTCAAGGGAGGGCTGACCCGTGGAATGGTGGGCGCGAGGGCCACCATCGACTCAATGTAAAAACGAGGAGCGGAGCAACTTGGGTGTAACTTGGCGAAGTACTCAAGCCGCATGAAGGGAGCCAGCATAGAAGTTGGAACGTGGAGCAGAGGCACAGTGCTTTCCTTAGACAGAGGTCAGGGACATGAACTCTTGCAGAGGCAAGAGTAGGATCATGTTGTTCCATGGGTCCTTCATTCTGACAGAACGGACTCATCTTGCATGGTGCCAAAGACGAAGGGAGCTTTGGGGCACATACACCTTATCTCGGAGAAGCATTTGATGGAGGAACTAAGGCGACTCAATTTGCGAGGGCGAAGTTGGGTACAGAAGGCCTTAGCATGGGGCAAGAGGACGTAGAGGCGGGTACTCTTAAAGAATATGCCATAGTGTTGCCATTCGAGTTGCTATGAAGGAAGCGGTGCGCAGCGGAGATTGTGCTGGTAGGGGCAGAGGCCCAGGATCCAGACAATGGTGCACAAATTACAGTGAAGTCGGTGGACTTCGGGAGCTACTAGGCGACGGACTATCCTAGAGCAGTGCTTCATCTAGGTGTGACCCAAGAGTGGGTGGATGAAGGTCGATTGCCAAAGGAGTAAACAAAATCGAAGGTGGAAGAGACCCTGTGATGTATTGGCAGAGGCCACACATGGAGGGTTCACAATTCGAGTTTATTCCACAAGGATCAGAATGCAATGGAGATGTCACCAGGAGGCGACATGGTGCAGTGGATCGTGGTGGAACAGTTCATGGCAATGTGATACACACGACATAGTCCCGTGAGGGACTAGATCATATGGAGGTATGATCGGGAGCTACTGGAAGCTCCACTTCGGTGAACAACACGACGATAAGAAGGGCTATGGATTCAAGGAGTGAAGGCCATGGTACCGCAGAGGCGGGTCTTCCGTGCGTGCATCGAATTTTGCATCGGATGAAAGCCTTGGTCATCAGCATATGAGGGCTGTGTTCCACCAAGGGAAAAGTTCGAATGCAAGTACCAGTGAGTTCCATGGGAGGGACTTGATCATGCAGAGGTATGATCGAAGCAGCTGGAGAGTTGGACTGCTCCAGAGCTCATATTCGCTTAAGGGAGCCCGGCAAGTCAGAGGACAAGGTCGAGTAAGCGAACGTTGCTACCAAGGAAGCTAAGGAGAACGGAATCGATGCAAACCCTACAACGTGATGGCAGAGGCCATGCATGAGAGTTGCAGTTTGTCTTTCCATCGACCAAACAGACTACTTGGAGAACACAGAGGTGTTGAAGCAGGGGGTCGAAAGGGGCGAGGAAGCGACGACGAGTCCAGAGGGACTTAGCTACCCAAAATCAAGCATCAGTTAGAATGGAGGTGGACTCAGAGGAGTGCCACGGAGACATATCTACTGATCATGAAGAAAAGGGATGCAGATGCGAGGCGACGGATAGTAGGGCCATGGGCATGGCAGCGCCATGGTATCGTAGAGGCGGGACTTCCGTGAAAGTCATTGATCCCTTGCTCTCATGAGGGAGAGCGCTTGGTCGTGAAAGGGGCCGAGGAGGTGGAGCATGTAGAGGCAATCTCCAAGTACCGAGACAAGGCTGAAGGGCAGAGGCCGAGGAACTTCGTAAGACCGATGTCAATGAGCTTCTCATCAAGTTAGCCGAAAGTGAAGGACTTCGGGTCATGCAAGAGTGCATAACCAAGGAACGAAGCAGGTAGTATGCGGTGTTATACCTTTGCTACTCAATGGAGTAGGCGGTAGGGTTGATAGAGAAGACGGTACAATCCCAGAGGCGACCAAACCTATGAGCGAATTACTCCAAGTTGGGGTGAAAACTTCTTGCATTCCAGAAGTTCGATGGCATTGAGGAGGTGAATCACAGTAACTAACTCAACGCAAGGAGTGCAAACACTTCAAGTGCTTCAGAAGTGTGAGCAAAGAGCAGGCGAAGGCCAGTAACCAGCTCGATGCATGGAGTACAACCTCGAGGAGGCGGGCGAAGTCAAGTAACCTTTGCCTTCTCAACTCTTAAGAGAATGGGCGAAAACGAGTACCCCAATTCTCTTATCTATCCAGTAGAGGAGCTATGCACAAGTTCAAAGACCTTTCGAAGATAATGGAAGACAATAGTTGTCAAATCCTCACCAACGGTGATTAGTGCTACTGAGAGTAGATTGTTCGCTTCATTTCCCAACGAAATGCCAATCGAAAGCGGAAGTGATGCGAACCTACTTGGATGTGACAACTAAGTGAAAGAAGAGTCAATGAGCAAATTTTGTGGAGGAAGGACCCAAAACTTCAGAAGTTCGCGAGACGATGCTCGATAAAGCTCCAACAAGCATCCAACAAGTTCAAGCAGCATGAGAAATTCGAGAGACTAGCGCAGTAAGGATGGTATTTTCCTTCATCTGGGGGATCCGTAGGAATCAACAAGGATCAACACAACTCAGCCAACCCCACACCAGAGTCAGAGTCATTGGTGAGTTGAAGCAGCATGGCGGATCAAAGGTTCGACTACTCAAAAACAGCAGCGGAGAGCAGCTAGGAGACAAGAGGCGCATTGTAGCTGGAGCAGAAGATTGAAGACTCAGCAAAGGCGAGGAGTTGCAGTGTCGACAAAGGCTTCAACGAGGACGTCGAAGGAATAAGTGGGGGAGAATGTCACAGACAAACTTCTAAACAAGATGTTTGATGTAGTGCTTATGTATGTCCGTGTCTTTTGACATGTTCATGCCTTGTACAGCATGTAGAGGGGCGACCGAAGGCTTAATAGTGTTAGGATCGAGAGCACTAAGAGGGGGGGGGGGGTGAATTAGTGCAGCGGAAATCTTACAGTGATTAAAACCGAAAGGTGCGTTCGTTCGATAAAATCTATTATGATGCAAAAGCCGATTCACAGTTTGTATCTAAGTGCAGTTTACGCAGTTTGCGTCTAAATGCAGTTTTGCGTCTAAATGCAGTTTGCGTCTAAATGCAGATTGCGTCTACGCACAGTTTGCATCTAAGCGCAGTTTGCGTCTAAGCGCAGATTGCGTCTAAGCACAGTTTGCGTATAAACACAGTTTGCGTCTAAACACAGTTTGCGTCTAAGCGCAGTTTGCGTCTAAACACAGTTTGCGTCTAAACACAGTTTGCGTCTAAGCGCAGTTTGCGTCTAAACACAGTTTGCGTCTAAGCGCAGTTTACGTCTAAACGCAGTTTGCGTCCAAACACAGTTTACGTCTAAACGCAGTTTACGTCTAAGCGCAGATGACAGTTCGCAGTTATGAATGGAAACAAAACGTAAACTGCAAAGAAACTCGTTCGTAAAAGCACAGAAGACGTTTGCAGTTATAAATGGAATCAAGACGTAAACGTAAACTGCACAGAAACTCGTTCGTAAAAGCGCAAAAGACAGTTTGCAGTTATAAACAGACTCAAGACGTAAATGTAAGCTGCGATGTAAAGATCGTACGAAAACACCGTTTTACGTCTGAATGCAGATTCGGAAAGATTAGAACTTAGAAACTTGTTCGTAAAAGCGCAGAGAGCAGTAGCTATGTAGGAGGTTTGCAGTAATGATAAAATGCTCAAAATAAAAGCAAACCAGAGATTTAGAGTGGTTCGGTCAGTCTTGACCTACTCCACTTTTGGCTTCCTCCACCGATGAGGTCACCGACGTCAACTAGAGGCCTTCCTTCAATAGGCGAAGGCCAATTGCCCTTTTACAGTTTGTCTCCTTTTGACGGGCTCAGGAGACAATCCTTACAGATCCTTTCTCTCCTCTCTTTACAACTCAAGACTTGAATTCGGTGTGGATCTGTGTCTCTTCAATGCTGAATGGGTGGGGTATTTATAGGCCCCAACCCAGTTCAAATTTGGAGCTCAAAACGATCAAATCCCGGAATTCCGGGATCAGGCGGTTGCACCTCCTGACTAGGGCGGTTGCACCGCCTGGCAGAGCTCGAAGACTGAGCCTCTGGGCGGTGCTACCTCTGTCAGGGGCGGTTGCACCTCTCTGCCAGAGCTCGAAGACCGAGCTCAGGCGGTTGCACCGCCTGACTGGAGAGGTTGCACCGCCTGGCAGAGCTCGAAACTTGAGCTCTAGCGATGCTACCTCCTGACAGAGGAGGTTGCACCGCCCAGTCTCGCTCGGAGACTGAGCCCTAGGCGTTTGCACCTCTTAGCTGGGGCGGTTGCACCGCCCAGTCTCGCTGGGAGACATAGCTTGGGCGGTGCTACCTCCCTGCCTGGGCGGTTGCACCTCCCACAGCAACCTGGGTCCGAATGGGTTGAACCATTCGACCCAATTTGAGTTCTTCAGGGGCCCAATTGCCCCAGGATTAAGCTAATGGGATCACCTCTCGTTTCTAACTTAATCAAAGTGCTAACTACGATTATTTCCTAAGACATATTCTGCAGCTTGCTTCGGTGCGTCACTCGCTTCTTCCGGCGAGTTTCCGGCGAACTTCCGTCGATCATCCGATGAACCCTCGGTGATACTCTTGCGGACTTCCGGCAAACTCCTGGACTGCGACGATCCACTTGGCAAGTTCCGACGAGCTCCTTTGGCAAGCTTCTGGACTTCTCGGATTTGTTCCTGCAGAACCTCCGACGACTGTCCAAACTTCCGTCGAGCTCTCGAACTCCCAACGTGATCATTGTAATGACTCCGGCGCAACTCCTACTGCATGTCTTACTTTCATCGTAGTCAATCCTGCACACTCAAAACAAAAACTTCGATCGAGACAATTAATCCGAAGCAATTAACCAAGTTGTCCGGCATGTCATTGGTCCCTCGACGCTTCGTCCGATTCTTCGGCGCATCGTCCTTTCCTGCAGCCTATTGCCCAATCGGCCAGTTGACTCCGCAACTCCGATATCCTTGGCACAATACCCGCTCTTCTTGGCCCGATGCCCGAGTCCACAGCCCGAAGCATTCTGTCGATACGTCGACCGATCCACCGGCCCAACGTCCAATCTTTTGACATGTTCCTCCGGCACAACATGATGTTCCTGCTTTAATTGTCTCATCCTGATCGAAGCACCCTGCGTCACTCAAAACGCAGATTAAATCATAAACATATATCAAGTAGTTTCATCATCAAAATACGAGATTCAACAATCTCCCCCTTTTTGATGATGACAACTACTTGATGACAGAGTTAAACTTAACTCCCGGAGTTTAAACAAACTCCCCCTATGAATATGCCATATTGATAGAAACTCTTAGATTCAAAAATCTAAGCAACATGTCATCATAAATGGAGTTAACCTTAACTCCCAGAGTTTAAACAAACTCCCCCTATCAATATGCCAAATTGATAGAACCTTGAATTCTAACTGAATTCAAGTCATTGCAATATTCATCATGAATACTTGCAACATGTTATCATGAACTTATGCATAAACTTATGCATAACATGTCATGTCATCAAATACTTCTCCCCCTTTGTCATCAACAAAAAGAAGTACCACAATCAAGTGTTTGTGATATTGGTTTAACTTATTACATGAAAAACATATTATCAAGTTTTATCATCATGCAGTTTTGAAGCCAAAAAATTTAGCAAATGTTACATCATGCTTAGAATATTCAGGCTATCAAGTTTTAGATATGCAAGTTTTACGGCATACAAGATAGCACATGCAAGCTAGCAATGTTACAACATTTTAGAACTTGCAAGCTAGCAGTTTAGAGATATTCAAGAAGGCAACTCTTGCTTCTTGAAATATGCAAGTTGCAAGCTAGCAAATTTTTGCTTCCTTTGCAGTGTTAGATTTTGATATCGTAACGCAACTATTTCAAGTGTTTATCAATTGTAGCATTTCATCATATGACATGATATCGACATGTAAAGCTGTGAAGCAAGATTTTGATATCATTTCATGATGTCCACATTTCGAATATTTTAGCAAGTGTAGCATTGCATCACATGGTAAGATATCAGCTCGTACGATGCAAATTTTTGTTTGATATCTTGATACAGGGCATATAGCAATGATAGCAATCATATATTTCTTGGTGATGCAAGTATGGCCTAATCATAGCATCAGTGATAGCAACCATTAGTGATAGCAAACATATCAATTCATATATTTCTCCTCCTTTGTCATTAACAACAAGGAGAACGATATAAGCAAATTTTAAATATAAGTGCATTTGCTAGATGATTCCATATGTCAAAAATCAATGATGTGAATTAAACTAGATATGACATATGCTTGTTAAGTTTGGAAGAGGATAATGTATCAAGAAAATCCAATTGTTAGGATCAAGAAAGTCCGAAAATGAAATTTGACACTTTCATACATTCGGACAGGGTTTTACTAGAGATATTCAATTACAATCATGAAGGTAAAACATGCTTATTATCATGGTAGTATGATAGCAAGTTTACCATATACAAGCTAGCAAAAAATTTCTACATTTTAAGGCCCTCAAGCTAGCAATTTTGAAATGTTCAAGAAAGCAACTTTTGCTTCTTGAAATATAAGTTTTGCTAGATGTGCAAGTTAACTTTTTGCTTCTTGAGATAGGCAAGATAGCATTCCTTGGTGATGTTCAATATAGCTAAGTTCTACATCATGCAAGCTAGTGAATTTTATAACATTTTAGAACATGCATAATCACCAAAGCATCATAAATTTTAATGATGTGCAAAATTACAAATTTTGCATGATTGCAATTGTGTGTCTTGAGATTTGCATGATAGCACTTCTTAGTGATGTTCAAGATAGCAATTTCTTCTCTTTTGAGAAGTGCAATTTTTGCTTTCTTCTTGAATTATGCAAGCTAGCTATCTCCCCTTTTGTCATTGTCAAAAAGAAGGGAAAAACCCTTTACATCAATTTTTAAATCATGACAAAGGTTAGTATCAATCTCATTTGTGCATCATTATATTAAAACATACACATTTTCAGAATATATAAACTCATTATTATATGCATGATTCCAAATCATCATTCATATTATTTCAATCATTGTTTCACTCATCACTATAGCTTATCATGCATAATATGTAAAACCATCTAACATGATATAAACATTTATTTATTTAATTTTTTTAAGCATTCATGATACACATAATACATTATCATAATAAAAAGCATATGCATCATTCCAAATCATAAATATTTCAAATCATCATGGTATTAATTTATCACATTGCATCCTACCATGCATGATCGAAGCTTCTCATTTGCATACATCAAAATAAATTCATGAATATCTCATGCATTCATATCATCACTTGAGGAATATTGAAAAAGAAATAATTGGGTGATGAGATAAATATTTCATAAATACAAAGAATTGCATAAAAATCATATCAAGGAATACAAGTCACAATCATTCAAGAGAAAAATCAAGATCATTTTCAATTCATTCAATTTGATAAATCAAGATCATGATTTTGATAAAACTCATTTCAATTTTAAGTCATCAAAATCATTTCTATGGCTCACAAAACATAAATAGATTCATGATTTCATTGATAATATATTTTCCCCCTTTTTAAGTGTTTCATTTTAAGTGATCGATTTCATGTTAGCATGCCTTTTCATTTATGAAAACATGCATCAAATTTTTTTTTTAAAGCCATTGTTATTATCATGAAAATCGATAATCACCATAATTTCAAAAATATATACTCATTAATCATAACTTCAAATTGAACATGATTTCATATACTCAAAATCGAGAAATAACAATGGAAATCAACATGATACACATTATTACTTCTCAACCACATATAGCATGATTTCATAATGTATTTTTAATCAAAATCATTTTGTTTATCATAAACAAGCAATTTTCATGATTATTTTCAAAATTACTAGAATGATAAGCATGATTCCTAATTTTTTCTATTTTCATTATAAAATTATTAAACATGCAATAAAAAAGAAAAATGCATTATGAAAAGCATTATGTAATTTCAAAGTAAATTAAAGGCATTTTGATTACCTCAACGTTGAAAGGCGTAAAAGCGTAGTTTGCCACCTCGCCTTTGTTGATTTTCTCCTCGTCTTCGGAGGAGCTCGATTCATCCCAATTTTTATTCTTCTTCTTGCGTTCAAAGCAAGTAATTCCATTCTTTTTACTTTTTAATTTTTGTTTCATTTGTAGTTTAAGTTCACCATCACTTGAGCTTATGCTCGAGTGGTCTTCAAATGTTCTATGTCCCAAATCCTTCCTGTTCTTTGGAAGGTGGTTCTCAAGTTCTTCACGTGCATTGCACGTCATTTCATATGTGATCAATGAACCAATTAGTTCTTCAAGTGGAAATTGGTTCAAGTTTTTCGATTCTTGAATAGCAGTTACTTTTGAATCCCAAGTTTTAGAAAGTGAGCGCAAAACTTTGTTAACGAGTTCAAAATCCGAAAAGCTTTTACCAAGTGATTTTAAACCATTGACGACATCCGTAAAACGGGTGTACATGTTAACAACAGTTTCACTTGGTTTCATATGAAAAAGCTCGAAATCATGCAGTAAAATATTAACTTTCGAGTCTTTGACTCTACTAGTTCCCTCATGCATGATTTCAAGAGTGCGCCAAATATCGAAAGTCGTTTCGCACAAAGAAACCCGATTGAACTCATTTTTGTCCAAAACGCAAAATAAGGCATTCATAGCTTTTGCGTTTAAAGAAAAATACTTCTTCTCTAAATCCGACCATTCGTTCATCGGTTTAGAGGGAAGTTGAAAACCGTTTTCAACGATATTCCATAAATCTAGATTTAGAGAAATCAAGAAAACTCTCATTCGAGTTTTCCAATAAGTGTAGTCCAATCCGTTAAAGAACGGTGGACGAAAGACCGAAAAGCCCTATTGAAGAGCCATTTCTCTCGGGTGTAAATCCGAAATGAGAAATACCCCGCTCTGATACCAATTGTTAGGATCGAGAGCACTAAGAGGGGGGGGGGGGGTGAATTAGTGCAGCGGAAATCTTACAGCGATTAAAACCGAAAGGTGCGTTCGTTCGATAAAATCTATTATGATGCAAAAGCCGATTCACAGTTTGTATCTAAGTGCAGTTTACGCAATTTGCGTCTAAATGCAGTTTTGCGTCTAAATGCAGTTTTGCGTCTAAATGCAGTTTGCGTCTAAATGCAGATTACGTCTACGCGCAGTTTGCATCTAAGCGCAGTTTGTGTCTAAGCGCAGATTGCGTCTAAGCGCAGTTTGCGTCTAAACACAGTTTGCGTCTAAGCGCAGTTTGCGTCTAAACACAGTTTGCGTCTAAGCGCAGTTTACGTCTAAACGCAGTTTGCGTCCAAACACAGTTTACGTCTAAACGCAGTTTACGTCTAAGCGTAGATGACAGTTCGCAGTTATGAATGGAAACAAAACGTAAACGTAAACTGCAAAGAAACTCGTTCGTAAAAGCGCAGAAGACAGTTTGCAGTTATAAATGGAATCAAGACGTAAACGTAAACTACACAGAAACTCGTTCGTAAAAGCGCAAAAGACAGTTTGCAGTTATAAACAGACTCAAGATGTAAATGTAAGCTGCGATGTAAAGATCGTACGAAAACACCGTTTTACGTCTGAATGCAGATTCGGAAAGATTAGAACTTAGAAACTTGTTCGTAAAAGCGCAGAGAGCAGTAGCTATGTAGGAGGTTTGCAGTAATGATAAAATGCTCAAAATAAAAGCAAACCAGAGATTTAGAGTGGTTCGGTTAGTCTTGACCTACTCCACTTTTGGCTTCCTCCACCGATGAGGTCACCGACGTCAACTAGAGGCCTTCCTTCAATAGGCGAAGGCCAACTGCCCTTTTACAGTTTCTCTCCTTTTGACGGGCTCAGGAGACAACCCTTACAGATCCTTTCTCTCCTCTCTTTACAACTCAAGACTTGAAGAACAGAAAGAGGAGAACTTTTGGACTTTACACAAATTTGAGCTATTAGAATCACAGAAAAGATCAAGAATTCGGTGTGGATCTGTGTATCTTCAGTGCTGAATGGGTGGGGTATTTATAGGCCCCAACCCAGTTCAAATTTGGAGCTCAAAACGATCAAATCCCGGAATTCCGGGATCAGGCGGTTGCACCTCCTGACTGGGGCGGTTGCACCGCCTGGCAGAGCTCGAAGACTGAGCCTCTAGGCGGTGCTACCTCTGTCAGGGGCGGTTGCACCTCTCTGCCAGAGCTCGAAGATCAAGCTCAGGCGGTTGCACCGCCTGACTGGAGAGGTTGCACCGCCTGGCAGAGCTCGAAACTTGAGCTCTGGCGATGCTACCTCCTGATAGAGGAGGTTGCACCGCCCAGTCTCGCTCGGAGACTGAGCCCTGGGCGGTTGCACCTCTTAGCTGGGGCGGTTGCACCGCCCAGTCTCGCTGGGAGACATAGCTTGGGCGGTGCTACCTCCCTGCCTAGGCGGTTGCACCTCCCACAGCAACCTGGGTCCGAATGGGTTGAACCATTCGACCTAATTTGAGTTCTTCAGGGGCCCAATTGCCCCAGGATTAAGCTAATGGGATCACCTCCCATTTCTAACTTAATCAAAGTGCTAACTACGATTATTTCCTAAGACATATTCTGCAGCTTGCTTCGGTGCGTCACTCGCTTCTTCCGGCGAGTTTCCGGCGAACTTCCGTCGATCATCCGATGAACCCTCGGTGATACTCTTGCGGACTTCCGGCAAACTCCTGGACTGCGACGATCCACTTGGCAAGTTCCGACGAGCTTCTTTGGCAAGCTTCTGGACTTCTCGGATTTGTTCCCGCAGAACCTCCGACGATTGTCCGAACTTCCGTCGAGCTTTCGAACTCCCAACGTGATCATTGTAATGACTCCGGCACAACTCCTGCTGCATGTCTTACTTTCATCGTAGTCAATCCTGCACACTCAAAACAAAAACTTCGATCGAGACAATTAATCCTAAGCAATTAACCAAGTTGTCCGGCATGTCATTGGTCCCTCGACGCTTCGTCCGATTCTTCGGCGCATCGTCCTTTCCTGCAGCCTATTGCCCAATCGGCCAGTTGACTCCGCAACTCCGATATCCTTGGCACAATACCCGCTCTTCTTGGCCCGATGCCCGAGTCCACAGCCCGAAGCCTTCTGTCGATACGTCGACCGATCCACCGGTCCGACGTCCAATCTTCTGACATGTTCCTCCGGCACAACATGATGTTCCTGCTTTAATTGTCTCATCCTGATCGAAGCACCCTGCATCACTCAAAACGCAGATTAAATCATAAACATATATCAAGTAGTTTCATCATCAAAATACGAGATTCAACAAATAGTCTCATTTTAGTTGGGTTGGTGGCCTCTTTAAGCTTGTAAATAAAGGTTGTGTCATGTGGACACGTGCGAGAGATTCTCGGTCTGTAATGGACCATTTTACCCTTTGTTGTGCCACTGTTCAGAGCTTGTAAAGTCTGTTTGTAATTTGCATTGTCTATGAAGTATTTTTCGGAGATGTTTGCTTGTGGATCTCGATTGAGGCGTTCTCTCTAGCCCGTTCTCTCTTTTGTTAGTCCTAAGGGACAATGGGAGGCTTCGGGGAGGCTGACCTTTGTGGACAGACACGCAAGGGTGCCGCACGACTTAGGCAAAACCAACTAAGTCCGTGACAACATGGAATCCTGAATAGATGTATAAAGTAGTCTTTTAATTCTACAATGAAAATAATCATCAGCAACGGTCAAAAGTTATCATTAGAAGTTCAAAAAAAATTATCATTAAAAGAATTAGTGATGACGTAAGCTTTCACCAGCTTCCATTGGCGCCGGTCCCGTGGTTAAATATTTTATTGACTAATAAAGACAATTGTCACTAAATTATGGATTTTAGTGACAACTTATTTTTGTAGCTAATACATTCAAATTATATCACTAAAAATAAATAAATTGATGAAATAATGTATTTGTGATAATATTTGATGATGGATGATTCTATCACCAAATGGCTTGACCAAAACTTTTAGTGATAACTAGTTGTGTCACTAATTTTTTATTAAATGAAAAGAATGATGATAATTTAGTGATGTACTGACCTATCACTAAAATTGTTGATAAAATAACTTTAGTGACAAGCTACTTGAGTATGTTACTAACACTTATTTAGGTGAAAAGAACACTTAGTGATCAACTGTCCTATCAATAAAATTTTTTTTTGACAACCTATAATTTTTTAAGAGTTTCAAAATCATATCAGAACTTTTCACTCCTCTACATTCTGTTCTGCATTGTCTTCTACTTCCTACATAAAGTCACAATTGCCCAATTATATAAAGACAAGCCTTTAGGTTGATATCATCACAAATTTTGCATATATAAAGCAACTAATATTGAAGCATGCAGTTAGATGGTCACTTATTTCTTAATGAATAAGGATCTATTAGTTAACAACTATTTTTATAATGTTTCAAAACTTCATGATATTAACAATCTAAATAAATTTCAATCTAGTCACATATGTTACTATGCATTTAAATAACCAGAATCATTTATCCCTATCATTTTAATATGTTTGCTATGCATATGTAAATCAAACTTGCTAGATTAATTTGTTTGACATAAATAATACTAGAAAGTTAACATGCCATACCTCTCTAGTAGCCTTTGATGATAAGGGGCTTCATCAATAGAAGGAATTTCTCCATTGATTTTAAACAGGCTGCCAAACCAAGTGACAATAATTTTATGGGACCATAATATCAAAAGTAAATAAATAAACTGATAAAACTGAATTTTTTTCCAATTTTGAAGTGCAGATGTTCCAATTTTGGAGCGTATAATGTAATCACCGCTAGATCAATAGAGTAAAAGTTGTGCATCAAAGCATTCGAATGGTGTATTAGAGTGGAGGACATCTTCAAGTGTTAGAGATAAAATATAAGTTAAGATCTTTACTATATGCTCAAACTTTTGGTAAACATGGTTCACCTAGTGTTTTGTTACCCATATATGAATCTTCATATGAAGCCCATTGATTTAAGCTTCCACCTTACACTTGGATCCTTTGGTCCATTTTCAAGTCACTTCCAAGTACAAATAGTTCAACAGAATCATTCTTCAGAATATCAAACAAGATTGAAATTTAAAAGAAAACACAAACTGACAGGGATGGGTACCATCTGATTTAACCTTCTGCCAACTTCATCATCTACAACAAAAAAAATCATCTGTAAGGGTTTCTTCCAGAATTGGAACATGAACTAGAGAGTCTGCCATCATCCATCTCTTCTTCGTCATATCCTTGATCCATACATAAGTGAGCATTAAATATTTCAAGACATAATAAATCAAAATATACCATTAAATCTTTAACTAACTCAAGTAAGTTCATTATCTTACGTAACACTTAATCTATAGTCTGGGTGAAACAAATCTTGTGTGAAAATAGATGCTTGTGTACACTCATATTCATGTGAAGTTCCAAAAGCATCTACATTAGTACAAGTGCATATGATCATCTCATTCTCTAAAGTAGCATGGTCTATATCAGCGTACCTTCTCTAATACACAACTATTGCCAATAAAACTTGAATCGTGCTCAGTGGTGTTTCCTGAATATGAAGGGTTTGGAGAAAAGTCACCATGAAAAAAATCAATTCCCCACAGATAAACTTAGTCTTGCTCATATGTAACCATCAACTAGTGTGCCAGCAGAGGTAGCCATCAATTCCTAGAATTATTTATTGTAGTTCAAAGGATATTTCAACCGTCATCGAAATTTCCTAGCACCATTAGCAGAGATCAACCCCTGCATGAGAGGCGCTATGCTAAGTAGATAGGAAAATTAAGTCAATCCAAATTAAATGTAAGAATCAAGATAATCTGCACCATACATTTAGGAGTTGAAAGGCATGTACATACATAATGGCCATTTGAATGGAATAAACATAACATTCAGTAACATGAAATTGGATCATTCTTATATATGATGTGCTTACTAGATCCATCCATTAAATTAGAAATTTAGACAAATGATAATGTGATTATGAATTGGTTCTTTCTCAGCATAAATAAAGTTTGGGGGAAACTCCCTAGTTAAAGAACCAGTATGCTATCTGATGAGGATAGTAATTATGATAAAATTCGACTGTCGTCAGATGACGCCTTACGCCTCGATCGACGTGACAGCACCTGGTCAAACGGACCAAAATGCCGGTCGAGACGCATTAACGCCTGCTCAGGCTCGGTTCTTCACACCACGCCAACACCAATGTCAGACGCACCAGCCTGCCCCTTGCAAGCGGGCACAGTAAGCTTCCCTATAAATACCCTCGCATTCTGAACAGAAAAAGGAAAAAGGTGAAAAAACACCCCCTAACCACTATCAACTGACTTGATTGTCGGAGGGGTCGGGCCGAGCACCCCGACCCGACCTTTGTGCAGGTGCGAAGCCGAAAGTCCCCGTTGGATGCGAAGGCGAGGAGTTCCTGCCCGGAGGAAACGACGATCCCGTCCCGACCACCGCATCAGACCACCTCGGCGGGCTCGAGGAACGTCCCAGGGAGATCCCCGTCATCCGGACCCGAACCGAGCCGCGTCGGCCCCGAGGCCACGGCTCAAAGATTGTTTCCCATGACAGATTGGCGCTAGAAGGAGGGCCCGAAATGTCGGGTGATCACCCGAGCGGCTCAGATGAGCCCACGGCTGAGAGGTCGCACCCGACTGGAGCCTCGGGGGAACATCCCCCGCACGGAGACCATCGTGACGAACACCCCGCCACGACCTCGGAACGATATTGGCGAATATTTAACGACCCGGGCTTGTCGCCGCCCGACGGCGCCCCAGCCGACTCGACGCCCATGTCATCCGAGGCCTTTCAGGACCTCGCCCATCAAGTCCGAACTCTGATGGAAATGGTGCAAACCATTATCCCGCTCATTTCTCATCCGGTGCACCCGCCTACGATCGAACCACTGCGACAACGCAAGGCGCCCGTTCGGGCCCACATGACACTTCCGGTGCCCCCCACTTCGCCTCGGGTCCGACCGGCCCCACTCGGGGATCCAATGATGGTAAACCTGAGCGGTTGCCCGGAACCCGAGGCACTCTCTTCCGACTCCCTGCGGGCCTAGTTGCGCTTCGTCAGCCAGTGACTCGACGAGGTGCAGAAAGAGGTTCGCAGGTCCAAGGGAGAGCTCGGGGAGGACGCACACCAAGGGTCTCTGTTCACGCCCGAGATACGGGATCAGACAGTCCCCCCGGACTTCCAGCTCCCCTCTCTGGACGCTTACGATGGCTTCGCCGACCCAGCGGACCATGTAGCTACTTTTCGCGCCCAAATGGTGCTATACGGAACCTCTGATACCCTGATGTGCAGAGCGTTTCCTACCACTCTGAGAGGGCCGGCCCACGCGTGGTATGGCGGCTTGAAGACCGGAACGATTGCTTCCTTCGACCAGCTCGCCAATGACTTCGAGCTCCACTTCGTAGCCTATGCACGGCCAAAGCCTTCGACGACACTACTCCTCGGACTCAAACAAAGGGAGTACGAGCCCCTCTCACATTTTGTGGATCGCTTTGCCACGCAAATCTGGGGTTTGCTGGACACTCACCCCTCTTTGTTAGTGCAGGCGTTTATGATAGGCCTGCGAGCCTCCAGATTCCTATGGTCCCTCACGGAGCGACCTCCCACCACGGTGCCAGAGATGCTCCAACGGGCTAACCGGTAAATCGCGACGGAAGCCTGGGCGACCGTGAGGAGTAGGGACGACTTCTGGCAGCGGGCTCCATAAAGGAAGTCAAGGACCCGCGGTGGCTACCCGATGTAGTCCTCATGAAAAGCAATCTAAGCCCTGCCTCAGTCTTTACCGAGCGAAGGCTCAGTATATACCTGACTGCCTCCCGATTCGCGGTTAGCTCCAACCTAACCCCCTTCGGTATCTACACGGCTTGGCCGTAGTCTGTCGAGTCCACCTCAGCGCGGCCTGCCCGCTTGAGTCGTATCCCTTAGCCCGAGCCGTGCTCCTCGACCATGTTGCCCGAGTCTACCTTAGGGCAGCCTGCCCGCCTGAGTCGTGTCTCTCGGCCGAAGACTACCGAGTCCACCTCAGGGCGGCCTTCTCGCTTGAGCCGTGCCCCTTGGCTTGAGCCGTGTACTTGCCGAGTCCACCTCAGCGCGGCCTGCCCGCCTGAGTCATGTCCCTCGGCCCGAGCCATATCCCTCGGCCGAAGACTACCGAGTTCACCTCAGCGCGGCCTGCCCACCTGAGCCGTGTCCCTTGGCCGTAGACTGCCGAGTCCACCTCAACACAGCCTGCCCGCTTGAGCCGTGTCCCTCGGCCCGAGCCGTATCCCTCGGTCGAAGACTGCCGAGTTCACCTCAGCGCGGCCTGCCCGCTTGAGCCGTGTCCCTTGGCCGTAGACTACCGAGTTCACCTCAGCGCGGCTTGCCCGCTTGAGTCGTCCTTCGGCTTGAGCCGGATCCCTCGGCCAAAGACTGCCGAGTCCACCTCAGGGCGGCCTTACCGCTTGAGCCGTGCCCCTCAGCCTAAGCCATGTCCCTCGGCCGAAGACTGCTCGAGTCCACCTCAGCGCGGCCTGCCCGCTTAAGTGGTGTCCTCGGCTGAAGACTGCCGAGTTCACCTCAGCGCGCCAGCCCGCCTACGTCGTGCTCCTCGGCCGCATGATGCCCGAGACCACACCTGCGCGGCTTGCCCGCCTACGTCGTGCTCCTCGACCGCATGATGCCCGAGACCACACCTGCACGGCCAGCCCGCCTGCGTCGTGCTCCTCGGCCCCATGCTCCCCGAGACACACCTACGCGGCCAGCCCGCTTGCGTCATGCTCCTCGGCCCCATGCTCCCCGAGACACAACTACGCGGCCAGCCAGCCTGCGTCATGCTCCTCGGCCCCATGCCCCCCGAGACACACCAGCGTGGCCAGCCCGCCTGCGTCGTGCTCCTCGGCTCCATGCTTCTCGAGACACACCTGCGCGGCCAGCCCGCTTGCATCGTGCTCCTCGGCTCCATGCTTCCCGAGACCGCGCTTGCCCGGCCAGCCCGCTTGAAAGCTGAAGCCATGCCTCGGGCTCCCGTTACAACGACCGACGCATAGCTTCTTTCCGGGGGGAATATGATGAGGATAGTAATTATGATAAGATTCGGCTGACGTCAGATGACGCCTCACGCCTCGATCGACGCAATAGCACCTGGTAAAACGGACCAGAACGTCGACCGATACGCATTAACGCCTGCTCAGGCTCGGTTTTTCACGCCACGCCAACACCAATGTCAGACGCTACCAGCTTGCCCCCTACAAGCGGGCACAGTAAGCTTCCCTATAAATACCCTCGCATTCTGAACAAAAAAAGGAAAACGGTGGAAAAACACCCCATAACCACTATCAACTGACTTGATCGTCGGAGGGGTTGGGGCGAGCACCCCGACCCGACCTTTGTGCCGGTACAAAGCCGAAGGTCCCCGCTGGACGCGAAGGCGAGGAGTTCCTGCCCGGAGGAATCGATGATCCCGTCTCGACCACCGCATCAGACCACCTCGGCGGGCTCGAGGAATGTCCCAGGGAGATCCCCATCATCCGGACCCAAACTGAGCCGGTCGGCCCCGAGGCCAGGCTCAAAGATTGTTTCCCAGAAAGATTGTTTCCCACACTATCAGAGTTCTATGGATTTTTTTATTGAATGTGTAGGAGAATTTATATAGTAAGATTAAACTCATCAGATTAGGTTTCTGTTGAGCGTTACCACACTGATATGAAATCAACATGTAGTAAGCAGTGAGTCAGCCAAAACAGTAAACCACTGTTATTCTGAAATTTGTAAACGTCCCAGGTATAGATTTGCGTGATCCTTTGCAAAGCAATCCACTAATGATGCCAAAATTTCCTTAAAGCTTACACCTAGATTTCAAAATATGTCAAATTATTTTAGTTATTCATTCGCCTATGTATGGGAGAATGATTTTAGAAACTACAGAAGTTCTGACAAGAATCAAGAAACAACCACAAAATTTCATATCAAAGTATCGAAATGTGATCTGATAAGGATGCTGCAATTGCTCTTCGTGTTGTAAAATAGGTCCATGTAATTAAATGCCAAGATTAAGTGCTGGAATGGCATCGAAACCGAAATCTAAGGAATAATTCAGTAGCAGATAGGATTCGTCAAAGTGTGGCACTTAAAATCAAAAATACGAACTCAAAGAGCAGGAGGATTTGACTTATTTTGTGCAATAACCGCTCGACAACCAACGATGTGGAAGGGAGGCAGGGGCTGCATCAGACAGAGAGGGAAGGGAGAAGGGAAGGGGGGGATGTGGTACCGGCTAAAGTGGGTGGCGAAAGCGGTAGCTACTGTTGGAAAAGGGAGAATGGAAGGGAAGAGGGAAAGGCACACTGGTTACTGGGAAAGGGAGAAGAGAGAGGAGGTGGTGCCTGTCGCCGGTCGCCGATCGTCGGTCGCCAATCGTCGATACCAACCGCCACCGATCACCCTTCTTTTGGAGAGAGAATCGCTCGCTATTCCGGAGTTAGGGCAGGGTTTAATTTGGAGCCATTTAATATTAGCCGTAGGATTTAATGAGTCGGATCGTTTATAATTCTACGGTACAGATCATAGTCCATTTAATTTAATATATAATTATAAATATATAAATTAGTGCAAAACAATATTATCGCCAATAGAGTTTTTGGTGACAGCAATAAAAATACTTATTAATAAAAATATTATTTGTCAACATAAGATTTTCATCACAAATTAAAATTTTTATGACAATGTTGTTATCAACGTTGTCACCAATATTTAAATCTTGTGGATTTAGTGATAATTTTTTAGTGACAAATCATCAATTATCATTAAAAGTTTATTTAGTGATAAAGTTATCACTAAACTATTTTTTAGTGACAAATCTAAATACATGGTGAAATTTTAGTGGCTAATGGTATGTTTTCTTAGTGTAAATACACTGGAAACTTTTACCAAGGGGACTGAAGAAATTAAACCTTGATCTTGCCCCCTTTGAAGTTCGAATTGTCGTCTCAACTGAGAATGTACACACTTAATTTCTCCTTATAGCTTGCAGGATATTAAAAAGGTTATGTACCTCCACAGGAGGTCATGCGTTGTACGTCGTGTATACCTGTGAACTTGAAGTAGATATGTTCAACGAAGAATAAATATGCAAAGAAATACTAACACAATTTTCACGGAGTAGTAAGCTTATTATTTTATTCTTAAACGGTAGATGTAATGCTTGTCATCTGATAAACCCGTTTATCTATACTTTGCCGTGGTTTTATTTGGATTGATCAGTCAACCACGTCAACCCAGTACTAACGACAGCAGCAACACCAACAAAAAAAAAAAAATCAACAGTTTAAGTATCAAGTGATGGGCGTGGATCCTACTGCATCTCTGTTATAAATTGTTCAAATAAAAAAAAAAGAATTTTTTTAAAAGATTTATTTGAAAAATAATTTCTTTTATAGTTATTTTGGTAGTTATTTTTCAAAGATAATGTCTTTAAAAAAAAATCTATAAATAAGTATTTGAGGGTAAATTATGAACATATCTCTTTTATACTCTTCTTCTTTACTCTCCAAATGAAATGATTGAATTATATATTCTCTAATTTCTCTTTGAAGATTTTTTATTATTTGCTCAATACAGATCTTCTAAAGGCTTGTCATATCTACCAAAACTATTTGCATCAAACTTATAGCAATCTTATTAAGAAGAGAGTACAAATATCATTTTTAGAAAAATATTTATACACGTTTCAAGCCTAAATATATTTCCGATAGTATTCTTGATCTTGTGTTTGTTATTTATTCTCATAGTATTTTTATCCTCTTCTTTGTCATATTTTTTTTCAACAATCTAAAAATGATATTTTGTGAGTTTATACAAATTCACCATGGAGGCCACAAATACCATCAAATTATTGAATCAAGATTTTGTTCGTTTGGATCGTTTTGATGGAACGAATTTTACCCGTTGGCAAGACAAGATGAAGTTCATGTTGACTGCTTTGAAGATCTTCTATGTACTTGATTCAAATCTTCAATCAATTCCTAATCCAACCGACAATGACACCGATGAATTCAAGGTTGAACAAAAGAAGAGAAATGAAGATGAAATCATGTGTAGAGGACACATTCTCAATGCTCTTTTGGACCAGCTTTATGATCTTTATATAGTGGAACCATATGCAAAAGTAATTTGAAATACTTTGGAATTCAAGTATTATGTCGAGGAAGAAGGTACAAAGAAAATTTTAATTTCTAAATATTTTGATTATAAGTTTGTGGATGACAAGTCAATCTTGGCACAAGTGCATGATTTGTAGGTCATTGTTAATCAATTGAAGGTTGAAAATATCAAACTTCCTAAACATTTTCAAGTAGGGGCTATAATAGCCAAGTTGCCTTCATCTTAGAAAGGGTATAGGAAGAAGATTTTATATGAATCTAAGGATATCATTTTGGAGCAAATTCAAAAACATCTTTGAATCGAGGAGGAATCGAGAATGAGAGACAAGAGTGAGAACTCTTTTGGCAATATAAAAAGCAAATGTTGTGAATGAGCCTAAGAATTCCAACAACGGCAAGCAAAATAAGAAGAATCATTTTGGCCCCAAAAGGGATCAAAGAAAATTTAGAAAGCTAAAGAGTGTAGGCTATTTTGTTTGTGGAAAACCTGGTCATTTTTCTAGGGATTATAGATTTAAAAAAGACCAGAAACCAGAAGTTAACTTCGTTGAGGGAGATGTTAATATAATTGCTACGGTGAGTGAAGTAAATACCATATTTGGCAAGGTTTCTAGTTGGTGGTATGATACTTATGCTGCCGTCCATATTTGCTATGATAAGGTATTCTTCAAGACTTACAAAGAAGTCATAGAAGGGTAAGAGATTCAAATGGAAAATGAAGTTCGTTCTAAGGTAATTAGCAAGGGAAATGTGAAACTCACTTTTACTTCGGTAAAGAAAGTCACTCTTACTAATGTTCTTTATGTACCAGATATAAGTAGAAATTTAGTGAGTGAGAATCTCCTTGACAAACTTAGAATTAAATCTATATTTGAACTGGAAAGTTAATTCTATCCCGTAATGGAACTTTTGTTGGAAAAGACTATTTCGCTGAGAGAATGGTCAAATTATCTATTGTTGATAATGATTCTAAATTTAATAAAGATATTACTTCTATTTATATTGTTAATTCTTATTCATTATGTCATGATAGATTAGCACATATTGGAACTAGCACCATTAGAAGAATGGTTAAGTTGGCTTAATAAATTATCATTTTGATGATCTTAATAATTATGAAATTTATATTAAATAAAAAATGATGAAAAAACCCTTCAAAAGTGTTGAAAAATATACTAATTTATTAGACTTAATATATGTTAGGATCGAGAGCACTAAGAGGGGGGGGGGGGGTGAATTAGTGCAGCGGAAATCTTTCAGCGATTAAAAACGAAAGCTGCATTCGTTCGATAAAAAACTATTTTGATGCAAAAGCCGATTCTAAGATTACTTATGATTAAGTGCAATTTACGTCTAAACACAGTTTGCGTCTAAATGCAGTTTGCGTCTAAATGTAGTTTGCGTCTAAATGCAGATTGCGTCTAAGCGCAGTTTGCATCTAAGCGCAGTTTGCGTCTAAGCTCAGTTTGCGCAGTTTGCGTCTAAGCGCAGATTGCGTCTAAGCGCAGTTTGCATCTAAGCGCAGTTTGCGTCTAAGCGCAGATTCGGAAAGATCTGAACTTAGACACTCGTTCGTAAAAGCGCAGAAGGCAGTTTGCAGTTATAAATGGAATCAAAACGTAAACGTAAACTGCAAAGAAACTCGTTCGTAAAAGCGCAGAAGACAGTTTGCAGTTATAAATAGAATCAAAACGTAAATGTAAACTGCAATGTAAAGATCGTACGAAAACATCGATTTACGTCTAAATGCAGATTCGAAAAGATCAGAACTTAGAAACTTGTTCGTAAAAGCGCAGAGAGCGGTAGCTATGTAGGAGGTTTGCAGTAATGATAAAGTGCTTCAGGGGCCCAATTGCCCCAAGATTAAGCTAATGGGATCACCTCCCATTTCTAACTTAATCAATGTGCTAACTACGATTATTTCCTAAGACATATTCTGCAGCTTGCTCCGGTGCGTCAATCGCTTCTTCCTGCGAGTTTCCGGCGAACTTCCGTCGATCATCCGACGAACCCTCGGTGATGCTCCTGCGGACTTTCGGCAAACTCCTGGACTTGCGACGATCCACATGGCAAGTTTCGACGAGCTCCTTTGGCAAGCTTCTGGACTTCTCGGATTTGTTCCCGCAGAACCTCCGACGACTGTCCGAACTTCCGTCGAGCTCTCGAACTCCCAACGTGATCATTGTCATGATTCCGGCGCAACTCCTGCTGCATGTCTTACTTTCATCGTAGTTAATCCTGCACACACAAAACAAAAACTTCGATCGAGACAATTAATCCTAAGCAATTAACCAAGTTGTCCGGCATGTCATTGGTCCCTCGACGCTTCGTCCGATTCTTCGGCGCATCGTCCTTTCCTGCAGCCTATTGCCCAATCGGCCAGTTGACTTCGCAACTTCGATATCCTTGGCACAATACCCGCTCTTCTTGGCCCGATGCCTGAGTCCACGACTCGAAGCCTTCTGTCGATACGTCGACCGATCCACCGGCCCGACGTCCAATCTTCTGACATGTTCCTCCGGCACAACATGATGTTCCTGCTTTAATTGTCTCATCCTGATCGAAGCACCCTGCGTCACTTAAAACGCAGATTAAATCATAAACATATATCAAGTAGTTTCATCATCAAAATACGAGATTCAACAATCTCCCCCTTTTTGATGATGACAACTACTTGATGACGGAGTTAAACTTAACTCCCGGAGTTTAAACAAACTCCCCCTATCAATATGTCATATTGATAGAAACTCTTAGATTCAAAAATCTAAGCAACATGTCATCATAAACGGAGTTAACCTTAACTCCCAGAGTTTAAACAAACTCCCCCTATCAATATGCCATATTGATAGAAACTCTTGGATTCAACAATCCAAGCAACATGTCATCATAAACTTATGCATAACATGTCATGTCATCAACATACTTCTCCCCCTTTGTCATCAACAAAAAGGAGAAGTACCACAATCAAGTGTTTGTGATATAAGTTTAACTCATTGCATGAAAAACATAATATCTATTGTTATCATCATGCAAGTTTGCTATCATCAAATGGTAAGATATCAATATGTAAAATTGCGATTCATGTTCTTGATATCTTAACATGATATGACATTCATAGCACCTATTCATATGAATGCTGCTTTTGATAACTCATCATAATATGGCATTCATGACATCTATTCATATTCTTCAAATATGGCACTCATAGTATCAATTTATATATTTCTCCCCCTTTGTCATCAACAACAAGGAGAACGATATAAGCAAATTTTAAATATAAGTGCGTTGCCATAAGTTGGTTCATGTCATTTTCCAAAAGTGAGTGATAGGATACCAATTATGCAAACATCTCGAGGAAAACATGACATGGAGATAGCTTTTATTGCTTCTACCTTTTTATTTGTTATCTTTTTACATGAAGGAGGAAAGCCATATATGAAGTTCAAATTGATAAGATATTAAAGCACACTTCATTTTTGCAAGGATTAAGATATGTAAGTGAGTCAAATCCTTGTATGTAAAAATATCTTCCTTTTATAAGAGGGAATCATCAAATATGTTTCTCGAAAAATATTTTTCATATGATAAGTGCATTTGCTAGATGATTCCATATGTCAAAAATCAATGATGTGAATTAAACTTGATATGACATATGCTTGTTAAGTTTGGAAGAGGATAATGTATTAAGAAAATCCAATTGTTAGGATCAAGAAAATCCGAAAATGAAATTTGACACTTTCATACATTCGGACAGGGTTTTACTAGAGATATTCAATGACAATCATGAAGGTAAAACATGCTTATTATCATGGAAATTTTTGTATTCAAGCACATAATTTCCAACATGTAATCATGGTAAGTAATTGTGTAAAATTATTATGGCAATCAAGTGATTTGATCATTCAATAAAAAAAGTCCGAAAAATAATTTTAACAGGTTTAATCATTCGGACAGATTTTTGCCATAGTTTTTCAAATATAATCATGAAGATAAGGTATGCTCATCATCATGGTAGTATGATAGCAAGTTTACCATATTCAAGCTAGCAAAAAATTTCTACATTTTAAGGCCCGCAAGCTAGCAATTTTAAGATGTTCAAGAAAGCAACTCTTGCTTCCTGGATTATGCAAGTTGCAAGCTAGCAAATTTTGCTTCCTTTGTAATGTTTGAGCTCGCAATTTTGCTTTTAATGCAAAGTGCAAGTTTAGCATGTTTAGCATGTTGAGATAGGCAAGATAGTGATGTTCAAGAAGACAACTTTTGCTTCTTCTTGACTTGTGCAAGCTGGCTATCTCTTTAAGATGACCCTTTACATCAATTCAAGATAGCACGTTAGCAACTCTTTCTCAAGATAGGCAAGCTTGTGATGTTCAAGATAGCAAGCTATACATCATGTTAGCTAGCAAATTTTTCTTTGAGATATGCACATTAGCAACTCTTTCTCTCCTTTTGTCATTGGCAAAAAGAAGGGAAGACCCTCTACATTAATTTCTAAATCAATCTCATTTGTGCATCATTATATTTTCAAATTAAAACATGCACATTTTCAAAACATATAAACTTATTATTATATGCATGATTCCAAATCATCATTCATATTATTTTAATCATTGTTTCAATCACCACTTATAGCTTATCATGCACAATATATAAAATCATCTAACATGATACAATCATTTATTTTCAAAATATTTATCACTATTTTAATGTATGATAATGAAGTATTCATGATACCGAACATTAAATCAATATTTTTTAAGTATTTATCACTTCATTTTAGTCATGATTCCAAACATTTATCATTTAAAGCATTCATGATACGCATCATAAAAAAAAAGCATATGCATCATTCCAAATCATAAATATTTTAAATCATCATGGTATTAATTTGTCACATTGCATTCTACCATGCATGATCGAAGCTTCTCATTTGCATATATCAAAATAAATTCATGAATATCTCATGCATTCATATCATCACTTGAGGAACATTGAAAAAGAAATAATTGGGTGATGAGATAAATATTTCATAAATACAAAGAATTGCATAAAAATCATATCAAAGAATACAAGTCACAATCATTCAAGAGAAAAATCAAGATCATGATTTTAATAAAACTCATTTCAAATTTGAATCATCAAAATCATTTTTATGGCTCACAAAATTTATAACATAAATAGATTCATGATTTCATTGATAATATATTTTTCCCTTTTTAAGTGTTTCATTTTAAGTGGTCGATTTCATGTTAGCATGCCTTTTCATTTATGAAAACATGCATCAATTTTTTTTTTTAAAGCCACTATTATTATCATGAAAATCAATAATCAAGAATCATCATACATAATTTCAAAAATATATACTCATTAATCATAACTTCAAATTAAACATGATTTCATATACTCAAAATCGAGAAATAACAATGGAAATCAACATGATACACATTATTACTTCTCAACAACATATAGCATGATTTCATAAGGTATTTTTAATCAAAATCATTTTGTTTATCATAATCAAAATCAACATGCAATTTTCATGATTATTTTCAAAATTACTAGAATGATAAGCATGATTCTTAATTGTTTGTATTTTCATTATAAAATTATTAAACATGCAATTTTTAAGAAAATTAAAAAAGGAGAAATGCTTTATGAAAAGCATCATGTAATTTCAAAGTAAATTAAAGGCATTTTGATTACCTCAGCGTCGAAAGGCGTAAAGGCGTAGTTTGCCACCTCGCCTTTGTTGATTTTCTCCTCGTCTTCGGAGGAGCTCGATTCATCCCAGTTTTTGTTCTTTTTCTTATGTTCAAAGCAAGTAGTTCCGTTCTTTTTACTTTTTAATTTTTGTTTCATTTGTAGTTTAAGTTCACCATCACTTGAGCTTATGCTCGAGTGGTCTTCAAATGTTCTATGTCCCAAATCCTTCCTGTTCTTTGGAAGGTGGTTCTCAAGTTCTTCACGTGCATTGCACGTCATTTCATATGTGATCAATGAACCAATTAGTTCTTCAAGTGGAAATTGGTTCAAGTTTTTCGATTCTTGAATAGCAGTTACTTTTGAATCCCAAGTTTTAGAAAGTGAGCGCAAAACTTTTTTAATGAGTTCAAAATCCGAAAAGCTTTTACCAAGTGATTTTAAACCATTGACGACATCCGTAAAACGGGTGTACATGTCAACAACGGTTTCGCTTGGTTTCATATGAAAAAGCTCGAAATCATGCAGTAAAATATAAACTTTCGAGTCTTTGACTCTACTAGTTCCCTCGTGCGTGATTTCAAGAGTGCGCCAAATATCGAAAGCCGTTTCGCACAAAGAAACCCAATTGAACTCATTTTTGTCCAAAGCGCAAAATAAGGCATTCATAGCCTTTGCGTTTAAAGAAAAATACTTCTTCTCTAAATCTGACCATTCGTTCATCGGTTTAGAGGGAAGTTGAAAACCGTTTTCAACGATATTCCATAAATCCAGATTTAGAGAAATCAAGAAAACTCTCATTCGAGTTTTCCAATAAGTGTAGTCCAATCCGTTAAAGAACGGTGGACGAAAGACCGAAAAGCCCTCTTGAAGAGCCATTTCTCTCGGGTGTAAATCCGAAATGAGAAATACCCCGCTTTGATACCAATTGTTAGGATCGAGAGCACTAAGAGGGGGGGGGGTGAATTAGTGCAGCGGAAATCTTTCAGCGATTAAAAACGAAAGCTGCGTTCGTTCGATAAAAAGCTATTTTGATGCAAAAGCCGATTCTAAGATTACTTATGATTAAGTGCAATTTACGTCTAAACACAGTTTGCGTCTAAGCGCAGTTTACGCAGTTTGCGTCTAAATGCAGTTTGCGTCTAAATGTAGTTTGCGTCTAAATGCAGATTGCGTCTAAGCGCAGTTTGCATCTAAGCGCAGTTTGCGTCTAAGCTCAGATTGCGTCTAAGCGTAGTTTGCGCAGTTTGCGTCTAGGCGCAGATTGCGTCTAAGCGCAGTTTGCGTGTAAGCGCAGTTTGCGTCTAAGCGCAGATTCGGAAAGATCTAAACTTAGACACTCATTCGTAAAAGCGCAGAAGGCAATTTGCAGTTATAAATGGAATCAAAACGTAAACGTAAACTGCAAAGAAACTCGTTCGTAAAAGCGCAGAAGACAGTTTGCAATTATAAATAGAATCAAAACGTAAATGTAAACTGCAATGTAAAGATCATACGAAAACACCGATTTACGTCTAAATGCAGATTCGGAAAGATCAGAACTTAGAAACTTGTTCGTAAAAGCGCAGAGAGCAGTAGCTATGTAGGAGGTTTGCAGTAATTATAAAGTGCTCAAAATAAAAGCAAGCCAGAGATTTAGAGTGGTTCGGTCAGTCTTGACCTACTCCACTTTTGGCTTCCTCCACCGACGAGGTCACCGACGTCAACTAGAGGCCTTCCTTCAATAGGCGAAGGCCAACTGCCCTTTTACAGTTTCACTCCTTTTGACGGGCTCAGGAGACAACCCTTACAGAAGTTTTCTCTCCTCTCTTTACAACTCAAACTTGAAGAATAGAAAGAGGAGAACTAGCAGCTTTGAGCTCTAAGAAACACAGAAAGATAGCAAGATTTCGAGTGTGTGTTCTGTGCTTTCAGTGCTGAATGGGTGGGGTATTTATAGGCCCCAACCCAGTTCAAATTTGGAGCTCAAATCTGTCAATTCCCGGAATTCCGGGATCAGGCGGTTGCACCTCCTGACTGGGGCGGTTGCACCGCCTGGCAGAGCTCGAAGACTGAGCTTCTGGGCGGTGCCACCTCTGTCAGGGGCGGTTGCACCTCTCTGCCAGAGCTCGAAGACTGAGCTCAGGCGGTTGCACCGCCTGACTGGAGAGGTTGCACCGCTTGGCAAAGCTCGAAACTTGAGCTCTAGCGGTGCTACCTCTTGACAGAGGAGGTTGCACCGCCCAGTCTCGCTCGGAGACTGAGCCCTGGGCGGTTGCACCTCTTGGCTGGGGCGGTTGTACCGCCCAGTCTTGCTGGGAGACATAGCCTGGGCGGTGCTACCTCCCTGCATGGGCGGTTGCACCTCCCACAGCAACCTGGGTTTGAATGGGTTGATCCATTCGACCCAATTTGAGTTCTTCAGGGGCCCAATTGCCCCAAGATTAAGCTAATGGGATCACCTCCCATTTCTAACTTAATCAATGTGCTAACTACGATTATTTCCTAAGACATATTCTGCAGCTTGCTCCGGTGCGTCAATCGCTTCTTCCGGCGAGTTTCCGGCGAACTTCCGTCGATCATCCGACGAACCCTCGGTGATGCTCCTGTGGACTTTCGGCAAACTCCTAGACTTGCGACGATCCACATGGCAAGTTCCGACGAGCTCCTTTGGCAAGCTTCTGGACTTCTCGGATTTGTTCCCGCAGAACCTCCGACGATTGTCCGAACTTCCGTCGAGCTCTCGAACTCCCAACGTGATCATTGTCATGACTCCGGTGCAACTCCTGCTGCATGTCTTACTTTCATCATAGTTAATCCTGCACACACAAAACAAAAACTTCGATCGAGACAATTAATCCTAAGCAATTAACCAAGTTGTCCGGCATGTCATTGGTCCCTCGACGCTTCGTCCGATTCTTCGGCGCATCGTCCTTTCCTGCAGCCTATTGCCCAATCGGCCAGTTGACTTCGCAACTCCGATATCAGTGGCACAATACCCACTCTTCTTGGCCCGATGCCTGAGTCCATGACTCGAAGCCTTCTGTCGATACGTCGACCGATCCACCAGCCCGACGTCCAATCTTTTGACATGTTCCTCCGGCACAATATGATGTTCCTGCTTTAATTGTCTCATCCTGATCGAAGCACCCTGCGTCACTCAAAACACAGATTAAATCATAAACATATATCAAGTAGTTTTATCATCAAAATACGAGATTCAATAATATATTCTGATATATGTGGATTAAATGGCATATAAACAAGAGGAGGTAATAGATATTTCATTACTTTTATAGATGATATGTCTAGATTAACATATGTGTACTTATTGAAACAAAAGAATGATGCTTTTAAGGTATATAAAGCCGAAGTTGAAAATAAATTAGGGAAGAAAATTAAAGTTTTAAGAAGTGATAGAGGAGGAGAATACTTTTCTAATGAATTTAACTTGTTTTGTGAACAACATGGCATAATTCATGAATGTTTAGACCTAGAACACCTGAGCAAAATGGATTAGCAGAAAGAAAAAATAGAACTTATTTAGAGATAATTAATGCTATGTTGTTGAATGCTAAATTATCTTATAATTTGTGGGGAGAAGCTTTATTGGCTGCATATCATATTTTAAATAAAATTCCCTTTAAAAAGAATAAGATCTCTCCATATGATTCGTGGAAAGGAAGACAACCTAACATTGGTTATTTTAAAGTGTTGGGTGTTTTGCATATTGTAAGAACAATGATCATCAAAGGACAAAGTTGGGACCTAGAGGAATCAAATGTACATTTATAGGTTATGCTTCAAATAGCAAAGCTTATAAACTTCTTAATTTGAAGTCTAATATCATAATATAATCTCGAGATATGGAGTTCTTTGAATATTTAATAACTTCAAGTAATAATGTTTATCCTCTAACTAGTAAAGAGTCACCAGTGGAGACTATCAAAAGGTTGGTGAGCAACCTAATATTCCTTTGATTAGTCATCAATCAAGTTCACAAGAGGTTAGAAAGCAATCTCATGAATTAAGGAGAAGCACTCGTGTACGAAAAGCAAAAACATTAAGATCAGATGAGATTGATTCTCAAAGTATTTCTTTTTACCTTATAGAAGGAACTATTGAGAGAGTCTTAAAAATAATTCCTCTTATTTTACAAGTGGAAGATAATCCTAAAACATTTAAAGAAGCTATGACATCTCGTAATGCTGCTTTTTGGAAAGATGCTATTAATGATGAGATGAATTCTATTATATCAAACCACACTTGGGAACTTGTCAATTTACCTTTTGCCTCTAAACCTATTAGTTGTAGATGAATATTTTGTAGGAAGTATCACACAAATGGTACTCTCCAAACATTCAAAGCAAGGTTAGTTGCTAAAGAATTTCGACAAACGGAAGGAATAGATTATTTTGATACATATGCTCCTGTGACTAGGATCACATCAATTATAATTATTTTTGTTTTAGGATCAAATTTTGATCTTTATGTTCATCAAATGGATGTCAAAACGGTAATTCTAAATGAAGACCTCGATGAGGAGATATATATGGAACAACTAGAAGGTTTTGTTCTACTAGGAAATGAATATAAAGTGTGTAAACTTATTAAGTCATTGTATGGTTTAAAGTAGGCTCCAAAATAGTGGCATGAGAAATTTGATGCAATAATTCTTCTAATGGATTTGTTCATAATATTGCAGATAAATGTGTTTATCTCAAAACTTGTGATGACTATACGATGATAGTTTGCCTTTATGTTGATGATATGCTAATAGTGAGCAACGATATAAAAGGTATTGTAGAAACAAAGAGGTTTCTATCTTCAACATTTAATATGAAAGATCTTGGGCAAGTTGATACTATACTAGGTATCAAGGTTTTTGAGTCAAACTCATTACATAGAGAAAGTACTAGAGAAATTCAGTCACTTAAAAATTAAAGAAGTAAATACCCCGTTTGACCTAAGTATCAAATTAGTTAAGAATGTTGGAAGAACAGTGGCTCAATTAGAATATTCAAGTGCTATAGGAAGTCTTATGTATGCAATGCAATGCACAAGACCTGATATAGCATTTGCAGTTAGTAAATTGAGGAGATTTACTAGCAATCCAAATGTAGAGCATTGGAAGGCTATTGAAAGAGTTCTTGGGTACCTTAAACTAACCAAAGATTATGGCCTACAATACTCAAAATTTCCTGCTATTTTAGAATGATATACTGACGCAAGTTGGATATCGAGTTTTAGAGATAAGATAACAAATCCACTACTGGTTGAGTGTTCACCTTGGGAGGTGGCATTGTTTCTTGGAAGAGCAAGAAACAAACGTGTATATAACTCACTCAACTATGGAATCAGAATTTGTTGCTCTAGCAGATGCAGGAAAGGAGGCTGAATGGTTGAGGGACTTTCTATTAGAAATTCCATTGACTTCTTAGAGTGTAAATTCAATTTCTATACTTTGTGAAAGTCAAGCCACTTTAGCTTGTGCATATAGTGAAATATATAATAAAAAGTCAAGACATATAAGTCTTAGATATGATTATGTGAGGAAATTAATCAAAAGTGGGATTATTTCACTCACATTTGTGAAAATAAGTGAGAATTTGGCTGATCCATTCTCCAATCCTCTTACAAGAGAAGTTGTAAGATCAACATCAAAATGCATGGGGCTAAAACTCCTTAAATAAAAGATCCACTAATGATAGCAACCCTACTCAACATTATAAAATGAGTAATGAAGAGTTCAAAGGGTAAAAACAAGTCATTGACATGTGGAGTGGTTCAGCACTTTGAAATATTTTACAAGTCCCATCTAAAGATGTTAAAGTGCTGGTTGTCACCGAATGAGGGTTGAGTTAATTATACTCTTAATGAAGTTCAATCAAGTTAGGACGAGTATCTCAAAGAGTGACAAAGAAACTATAAGAACTTCACCTATATAAACTTAGAAGTGGTGCCGTTTCGATTGAGAGTTGGAGTTTCTCTCATAAAAGTTCATGAACTTGGATGAGCCCAAGGCCATATTAGGGCCGAGCGAGATTTTATGAAGAATACAAGGATGTTGTATTTATATGTGTGGTATCACTGGTGTTGTCATTAAGAATATCAAATTCAAATTTTTTATGCTATTTAGGATTTCAACTTCACTTTGTGATGCTTACACTAAGGTCGAAAGATATATTACTTTATTCATAAATACTATTTAATTACTTGAAGAAAATTTTAAATTTGAACAAGTAGGGGATTGTTATAAATGTTAGGATCAAGAGCGCACTAAGAGCGGGGGGGTGGGGGGGTGGTGAATTAGTGCAACAGAAAACTTTCGCTATTTCAAAAACATTGTTTCGATTAAAGTCGATTCAACTCAATTCATTTCGGAAGGAATTTAAGCTTAAAGTCTAAAGTGAAAATGTAATAAAAGACTAAGGCGATTTGCAGCAGTGTAAATTACAAAAACGTAGATTTCGTAAAGTCTTCATAGAAAGTCGATCTCGAAAGATGTTTTACATCAAAGCAAATGTAGACATATTTAAAGCACAGTAAGAAGGAGAGGCAGTTTGCTATGAAGGAAAGATGCTCAAAATAAATGCAAACCGAGATTTTAGAGTGGTTCGATCAACGTGACCTACATCCACTATCGGCTTCCTCCTTCGACGAGGTCACTGGCGTCCACTAGAGGCCTTCCTTCAATAGGCGAAGGCCAACCACCCTTTTACAGTTTTTCTCCTTTTGATGGGCTTAGGAGACAACCCTTACAAGTTTCACTCTTCTCTTGAATGATCTTAACACTTAGAAGAAAGGAGGAGAACTCTAGCTTTTACAACACTTTAAGGCCTCAAAGACTCAAGATTAAAGGAAGTTTTTTGTTCCCTTTTATGCGGGAAAGGGTGGGGTTTATATAGGCTCCAATGAGTTTAAAAATGGAGCCTAAAAATGTCCATTCTAGGATTTCTGGGGTCCTGGCAGTACCACCACCATTATTGGGCGGTACTACCACCTGTCATCTGTCATTGGGCGGTACTACTACCTGATAACGCTCGAAGACCGAGCTCTGGCGGTACCACCGTTGGTAGTAATAACTGCCGGTAGTACTATCGCTTGACAGGGGCAGTACCACCACCTAGAACTCCTGGGAGATTGAGTCTCTTGGGCGGTGCCAACGCCAGCCCTGGCGATGCCACCGACGGCCCGGAATTCTGGGTCCGAATGGGCTGTTCCATTTGGCTTAATTTGGGTCTGTTAAGGGCCCAATTAGCCCCTATTTAAGTTAGTGGGATTACCTCCCAACCCTAACTTAATCTACACTCTAACTACGACAATTACAACATGATTACTGTAATTCTATGTTCCGATACGTAAATCACTTCTTCCGGTGAGCTTTCGGCATACTTCCGGTGAACATCCGATGAACCCTTGGCGATGTTCCGATGGACTCTCGGCAAGCTCTTGGACTTCGCGACGATCTTCTTGGTGAGTTTTGACGAGCTTTTATGGCAAGCTCCTGGACTTCTCGGTTGGTTCCTACAGAACTTCCGACGAACGTTCGGACTTCCGACAAACTCTCGTACTTCCAACGTGATCTTGATCTTGACTCCAAAACAACACCTGTTGCATGTCTTATTGCCATCGTAGTTAATCCTGCACACTTTTCTCAACATATAAATTAGATCAATAAATGACAATTGACTTCATCATCAAAATCCGAGATTCAATAATAAATTGTTCAAATTAATTTTTTTTTTTTTTCACAAGATTTATTTGAAAAGGTGATTTCTTTTGTGGTTATTTTGGTAGTTATTTTTCAAAGGTTGTGTCTTTTGAGAAAATATCTATAAATAGGTCTTTGAGGGTAAATTATGAACACATCTCTTTCATACTCTTCTTCTTTACTCTCCAAGTGATTGAATTAGATATTCTCTAATTCCTCTTTGAAGATTCTTTATTGTTTGCTCAATACAGATCTTCTAAAGGCTTGTCATATCTACTAAAACTATTTACATCAAACCCAAAACAATCTTATTGAGAAGAGGGTGTAAATATCGTTTTTAGGAAAGTGTTTATACATGTTTCAAGCTTAAATATATTTCCTATAGTATTCTTTATCTTATGTTTGTTATTTATTTCCATAGTGTTTTATCCTCTTCTTTGTCATATTTTCCCAACAATCTCTTCTTCCTATAGGGAGTCCTCATCCACTAATCAGCCAAACAAACGAATACATTTATTAGCATCACCACCGGCCATTGTACTTGTTTCACAGCATGCAACGACATCGAGCCAACCCAATCATTGTGCTTCCATGAACTTAGAAGCATTACATGTAGCAAATGCACCCACCACACCCTGATAGAATCAGAATTCCTTGTGTTAAATTTGCTAAATTCTAGTTATTCATTTTCTCTTTGTTCTTTGTTATCCGTGCTGCTTCTACCGCTTTCTGCTGCAGGGAGGAGCGAAGTGATAGGACCCTAATAGGGTTGGGGCCTATTCAATCAAGAAGCAACTAATAAAAATCCTATCATATTATAATAAATCCCACCTAGTCATCTCTATCCTGTAAATAAGAGTAGCTATGGTTTACATTTGGACCTTTGGGCTTCTTAGCCATCACCCCCCTCTCTTTTTTCTTGGGTCGGTCGGCTAGAGTTGAGGGCGAAAGGGGTAACTTACTTAGGAAGCACCTCTTAAGGCTAGGGTTTGGAGCCTTATATAAGTATATAGTCTCTATCTCTTTAGAAATAATATCTATATACAATTGTAGCCATATGGCCGACTTCTAGGAGGGTGGAACCCCTATAGCATTCCAAGGATTGATCCCCCTCAAAGATCAATCTACATAGAATTCCTCTAAGGTTTTATCATCTGGTATTAGAGCAGCGATCTTGCTGCTTTTGTTGCTACCCCTACCGCCTACCACCAGCCAAGCAATTCCTATAATTGCTCTTGACATCGCCATCTCTATTGTCATCTTCTACTGTAGATCAAATCAATCTATTGTCGTCACCTCTAATTACATTAGGGATATGGTATTCTCCTATCACCAATACCTTTTGCTACTGTAATTTTTCATTCAAAATATCAAAAAGAAGTCTTTTTATCTATTCCGTGCCACAAATTCCTTTCGCTGTAAAAGTTATCATATTTGTGAACGAAGGATTGCTACAGAAAATTTCAACCGTATATTGTTGCCTTTAACCAATCTATTTGCTATCTTTTTTGAACGAAATTTCTTATACACTTCATAGATCATCTTAGCTTCCATCTGAAATTGATCTATTGAGGAATTCATCTCTAAAACATTCTTGTGTTATTGTAAATTTGCATCATAAATCGTTAAAATTTTTCGACAAGGATTTTGCTATCGCAACTTGCACCGATTTTCTTGCTGTTATACTGCCGAAATCATCTTGATCAAATTTGTCATCATTGCTATTATCTAAATTAAGATTTTGCTGTCAAATTCTCTCCTCAAATCTCTCGATTTTTGCTAGAAATTTTATCGTGAAACCGTTGTTTCTTCGATGACAATTCTGCTCTTACAAAATAGCCACAAAATAAGCTTAAACTGCAACCTACATACACCAATCTACCAACCTTTCGGCCACCATTTCTCTTTACCAAACTCAATTTGGGCCGATCACCGAGCCCGAATAAATCATATCAAGGAGAGAGCTCTGACCAAAGCAATGACTTCTAGGGAGGGTGTTGAATCTCGTATTTTGATGATGAAACCACTTGATATGTGTTTATAATTTAAACTGCATTTTGAGTGATGTAGGTCTACTCGATCAGGATTAGACAGTTAACGCAAGAGGAATTGACATTGCGCCGAAGGAGATCACATCAAGATATTGGACGACAGAAGGCTTCGGACGTCGTGCATCGGGCCAAGGAGAGCGAAATTACGCCAAGGATATCGGGGTTGCGGAGGTCAACCGCCGATTGGGCAACAAGCCGCAAGAGAGGACGATGCGCCGAAGAATCGGACGAAGCGCCAACTAATGACGTGCCAGGCAACAGAATGTCAATTCGTTTTGTAATAATTATCTAGATGGGAGTAGAGTTTTGGCTTGTGTGTGCAGGATTAACTACGATAACGATGAAGGCATAAAGCAAAACAAAGTGTCGGAGTCAAGCGTGAAGGATTCGGAGTTCGAGAGTTCGACGGAAGTCCGAAGGTTCGTCGGGAATGCTGCTGGAGCTAGCCGAGAATAAGTAGGGAGCTTGCCGAAGGGTTTTTCGGAAGCTCACCGGAAGGTTCATGGGAAGTTCGCGGAGCTCGCCGAGAAAGATCGGAGCTTACTGAAGAAGCTCGTCGGAACTTGCCAAGATCAAATCGTGAAGTTTAGGAGCTTGTCGGGAGTCCGCAGAATGGTTTCCGAGAGTTTATCGGAAGACCGTCGAAAGTTCGCTGGAAGCTCGTCGGAAGAAGTCTTGACTTACGGACTTTGTAATAGCTTAGAAAATGTCTTTAAATTCATAGTTAGCATGTTACTTAGGGTTAGGATTAGGTGTTAATCCTATAAACCAAGTAGGGGCCAATTGGGCTCTAGTTCAGACTGGTTTGGGCCAATTTTGGAGGCCAACCAGTGAGCTGAAATAGTGTAGGCGGTGGCACCGCCCAGCACCCGAGAGCCAAGCGGTGGCACCGCTTGGCTGGGCGGTGGCACCGCCAGTATACTGTCAGTGTCAGACACTGACAGGCGATGGCATTGTCAGCATCAGGAACCAAAGAGAATTCAAATTTTGGAGCCCAAATTTGAATCCTCTTGAGGCCTATAAATACCCCTCAATTCTCAGCTGAGAATACAACCTTTTGAAAAGCAATAGTTTGAGTTAAGAGCCTTAGAATAGTCTTTGCAAGCCTTGTTTTTCATATTGCTTAAGTGTTCACCTCCTCCCATCTTGTTAAAAAGAATTGTAAGAGTGTGAACCACTTGTAAAGGTTGTAAGAGGGGTATTAGTCCTTCCCCTATAAGAAATTTGCTAGTGGAAGTTGGGAGCCTCTTCGAAGAAGGCTTCGCAAGTGGATGTAGGTAATTTTGACCGAACCACTCTAGAACTGCTATGTTCTCTGGTTTGCATTTTATTCTTGCCATTTACATACTGCAAACTACTTTACTTAGTCACTACGCTTCCATACGCTTCTAAGTTATTAAGCTTCTAAAATCGGTTTTCATCGAAATTAGTTTTTATCGTATGAAAGTTTTTAAACCAACGTTATTTTATCGCTGCACTAATTCACCCCCCCCCCCCTCTTAGTGCTGCTCTGATCCTAACAATTGGTATCAGAGCACGGTATTTCTCATTTCGGATTTACACCCGAGAGAAATGGCTCTTCGTGGCTTTCAAGAGGGCTTATCGGTTGTTCATCCACCGTTGTTTAACAGATTGGACTACACTTATTGGAAAACTCGAATAAAAGTTTTCTTGATTTCTATGAATTTGGATTTATGGAATATTGTTGAAAACAATTTTCAACTTCCCTCTAAATCGATGAACAAATGGTCGGATTTGGAGAATAAGTATTTTTGTTTAAACGCAAAGGCTATGAATGCCTTATTTTGCGCTTTGGACAAAAATGAGTTCAATCGGGTTTCTTTGTGCGAAATGGCTTTCGACATATGACACACTCTTGAAATCACACACGAAGGCACTTCTAGAGTTATTCAAAAATTAACATTTTATTGCATGATTTTGAGCTTTTTCGAATGCAACCAAGCGAGACTATAGGCGACATGTACACCCGTTTCACGGATGTCGTCAACAATCTAAGAGCTCTTGGTAAATGTTTTTCGGATTTTGAACTCGTAAATAAGATTTTGCGTTCTCTTTCTAAGAAGTGAGATTCGAAAGTAATTGCAATACAAGAAGCTAAAAACCTAAACAACTTACCACTTGAAGAACTAATTGGTTCGTTGATGGCATATGAAATGGTGCACAATGCACATGATGAACATGATGAACAAAATCACCTTCCAAAGAACAGGAAGGATTTGGAACCCCGGACAAATGAATACCACTTGAGCGATGACTCAAGTGATGAGGACAATGATGAACTTGAACTTCGAACACTAAATCTTAATAAGTTTATTAAACAAAAATCTAAAATAAACAATGAACTTAAACGGAGGAAGATGTTAGGATCAAGAGCACAAAGAGGGGGGGTGAATTAGTGCAGCGGAAAACTTTCTGCGATTAAAACGAAACTGCGTTCGAACGATAAAAACGATTTCTGTGTGAAAGCCGATTCTAAGATTACTTTAACTTAAGATCAAGCAAGATGATGTTAAAGTCAATCTATGAAGGCAGTTTGCAATTATGATGAAAACCAGAATATAAGCACAAACTGAAATACGACGTTCGTACAAAGAAACTGATTTACGTCTAAACGCTGATTCGGAAAGTGCAAAGCTTGAAACCCGATCGTATATGTGCAGAAAGCAGTAAGCTTCAGAGGAGGTTTGCACTAAAGATAATATGCTCAAAGTAAATGCAAACCGAGATTTAGAGTGGTTCGGTCAATCTTGACCTACTCCACTTTTGGCTTCCTCCACCGACGAGGTCACCGACGTCAACTAGAGGCCTTCCTTCAATAGGCGAAGGCCAACCACCCTTTTACAGTTTCACTCCTTTTGACGGGCTTAGGAGACAACCCTTACAGAATTTTCTCTCCTCTCTTTACAACTCAGAACTTGGAAGAAAAGAGGGAGAAGAACTTTTGGCCTTTACAACAATTTTGAGCTCTAAGAATCACAGAAAAAGATCAAGATTTCGGTGTATGTCTATGCTCTTTCAGTGCTGAATGGGTGGGGTATTTATAGGCCCCAACCCAGTTCAAATTTGGAGCTCAAAACTGTCAATTCCCGGAATTCCGGGATCAGGCGGTTGCACCTCCTGACTGGAGCGGTTGCACCGCCTGGCAAAGCTCGAAGATTGAGCCTCTGGGCGGTGCCACCTCCTGTCAGGGGCGGTTGCACCTCCTGCCAGAGCTCAAAGACTGAGCTCAGGCGGTTGCACCTCCTGACTGAGGCGGTTGCACCGCTTGCCAGAGCTCGAAGATTGAGCTCAGGCGGTGCCACCTCTTGTTAGGGGAGGTTGCACCGCCCAGTCTCGCTCGGAGACTGAGCCCCAGGCGGTGCCACCTCCGGGCCGGGGCGGTTGCACCGCCCAGTCTCGCTCGGAGACTTAGCCTAGGCGGTGCTATCTCCTGGCTTGGGCGGTTGCACCTCCCGCCAAAAATCAGGGTCCGAATGGGTTGATCCATTCGGCCCAATTTGGGTTTTTCAGGGGCCCAATTGCCCCAAGATTAAGTTAATGGGATCACCTCCCATTTCCAACTTAATCATTGTGCTAACTATGATTTTTCCTAAGACATTTACTGCAACTTGCTCCGGTGCGTCAATCGCTTCTTCCGGCGAGCTTCCGACGAACTTCCGTCGATCATCCGATGAATCCTCGGTGATGCTACTGTGGACTTCCGGCAAACTCCTGGACTTGCGACGATCCACTTGGCAAGTTCCGACGAGCTTCTTTGGCAAGCTCATGGACTTCTTGGATTTGTTCCCGTAAAACCTCCGACGACTGTTCGAACTTCCGTCGATCTCTCGAATTCCCAACGTGATCATTGTCTTGACTCCGGCGCAACTCCTATTGCATGTCTTTCTTCCATCGTAGTTAATCCTACACACTTAAAATAAAACTTCGATCAAAATAATTAATCCTAAGCAATTAACCAAGTTGTCCTGCATGTCATTAGTCCCTCGACGCTTCGTCTGATTCTTCGGCGCATCGTCCTCTCCTGCAGCCTATTGCCCAATCGGCCAGTTGACTCCGCAACTCCGATATCCTTGGCACAATACCTGCTCTTCTTGGCCCGATGCCCGAGTCCACAGCCTGAAGCCTTCTGTCGATACGTCGACCGATCCACCGGCCCGACGTCCAATCTTCTGACATGTTCCTCCGGCACAACATGATTTTCCTGCTTTAATTGTCTCATCCTGATCGAAGCATCCTACGTCACTCAAAATGCAAATTAAATCATAAACATATATCAAGTGGTTTCATCATCAAAATACGAGATTTAACAAATGAGGCCAAAGAAGAGGAAGGCAACCAAGGATGAATCAAGAACTTCCAAAGGTGAAACGGCGAATTGGGCTTTGACGGGCTTCGACTACAAGGTAAGTAACTCAACTCTCTTGAATTATTTTAAAATTACTTAAAGCCCTTCATGAGTGCTTAATTTAAATAGTAGGAATAGGAAATAAAAAAATTATTTTTCAAAAATCATATCATGTTTTTCTTTATAGCATCTTTGAAAAATTAAAAATTTGATCATGAAAAGTATATTGCAAAGGTTTCATGCATGTTATGTTTTGAAATGTTGAATGATGCAATATTAGGGATGATAATATGATATGTGATAATGCTTAGGATTAATCCATACATATGTATGTTGATGATTTTACGTCATGCATGAGTTTTTGAAGTAAATGTTGATTTGAACCTCTCATTTTAGATTAATATGTTTTTGGTCTAATCGTTTTTATGATGAATTAAGATGACATTCTCATGACATATTAAGATGACATAGTGCATGTACATCTATGTATGAATTTCTTGATAGTCTTTTGATGATAGACGTGATATCATGATGTGTTTGGTCTTAACGGCTTCATGACGAAACTTATGTTTCAATTTTAAATGATGATACTTGTTTTCACAAAAAGACTTGAATACCCTCATATGAAATCAATTGTATGAAATGGAAATAATTTTCTATCCTATTGAGATTAATGAATTTATTTTACCAATCTTGTGAATCTCATGAAAATAAACATGATGAATATTTTGAAAATAAATGAGTGTATCATGCATTTGGTCTTAATGATTTCTCTTTAACATACTTTTTGAAATCATACTTGATGATGAATATCAAGATATTAAAAGGATGTTATCATGGAATCATGCTTGATGATTTGTTTTTTACCTTTCCGTCTTAAATGTTGACACTTGTTTTATTAAAGGTAAATGCATGCTTATAAGAAGCAAATCACATGAATAGAAATTTATAAAAACAAAATGTGATCCTCTATCTTATCTTTTTTTTTTCAATAAATCTATGCTTGTCATGTATGAATTTATTGAATGTGACTTTGAGGATGATTTCAGATTTTACAAATGCTTGATTCATACTTATGACATGAGACACATTTTAAATATAAATCATTTTCAATGCTTCAATCATGTTACATCTCCTTAATTCATTTTGTTCTCCTACATTTATTTACTAAAGAGGAGAATCTTCCAAATGAATGAAATGATACAAATGAATCACTTATCGATATATCTTTTTGAAATATCCTTTTAATATGATATTAATATTTTGAGATGCCTATTGGAATTCATGACATGAGATAATTGAATCCTTGACTTACTCTTTATATGGCTTGAAAATAGATGGTTAAAATCTTGCTTGATGAGTTGTCTTATAAGATTTTGCCTTTACGTCTTGAACTTTCATGCTTATATTGATTTGACATATAAAGGCTAAGGCATGCTTAGATGAAAAAGAATCACTTAAAAAATGCTTTTCTTATCTGATCGAGATTAATGATTTCATAATATTTTGTGAATCTCGAAATTGATTTTGATGACTTGATTATGAGTTTCAAGTTACCGATTTGATTTGAATAAGTTTTATTTAAATCATAATCTTGATCATGCAAAATTGGAATCACAAATAATATCCTTTGGTATTCATGAATTGATACTCACAATATGAAAGTATTGGTATTCATGACTTGAATTTGATTGAAACATTGCATGCTTAAATTAATCATTCTCCTATGTTTCAAAAATTTTTTAAAAGCCTTATGAGATGACTGAAAATTAATTTGCTTTATGATGAATCACGAATCATGACTTGATCTATGATATTGATATATTTTAATCATGATCCTTGGTTGTATAATTCTTTTGCTCTATTAAAAGGATTTATTGAATGAATCATGTCCTTCTTGAATTTTCTTGATATCATGACATGATTTTGTAAGTTGGCTTGTATAATGATTAAAATCTTTTGGCCATTGATTTCTCCCTTCTTTTCGGTAATGACAAAGGGGGAGAAATATATGAATTGATACTATGAGTGCCATATTTGAATGATAAATATATGAATTAATGCTATAAGTGCCATATTTGAATTTGAATTATGTTAAGATATCAAAAGAGGCTTGCATCGAAATATATGGTAAATTGATAATCGAAATACTATGATTGCCATATGCCATGTTTGCATCATATTAAGATATCAAGAACTTGCATTGTAATTTTACTTGCTGATATCTTGTCATGTGATGAAATGCTACGATTTGTTGCTAAAATGATGCATGCAATACTTATGCTTTTTATGTGATGTATTATATATGATGTGAATCGTGATTAATATTGCCTTAATTTGAATTCAAGGTTTATCTCAATTATGGAATTTTTAAATAAGAATGATTACTCACCTTTGTCATGATTTAGAAATTGACATAAAGGGTCTTCCCTTCTTTAAAAAGGGTCTTCCCTTCCTTTTGACAATGACTAAGGGGGAGATAGCTAGCTTGTACAATTCAAGAAGAAAACAAAAATTGCACTTCTCAAAAGAGAAGAAATTGCTATCTTGAACATCACCGAGAATTGCTAGCTTGAAACATCAAGAAAATGCAAAAATGTGCTATCGTGCCTATATCAAGAAAAGCAAATATGCCAACTTGCATATATTTGAATTTGCTAGCTTATAAAACTTGCATATTTCAAGAAGCAAGAGTTGCTTTCTTGAACATCTCTAAATTGCTAGCTTGCAAGTTCTAAAATGTTGTAAAATTGCTAGATTACATGATGATAAAAATTTAATATTATGTTTTTCATGCAATGAGTTAAACCCATATAACAAACACTTGATTGTGGTACTTCTCCTTTTTGTTGATGACAAAAGGGGAGAAGTATGTTGATGACATGACATGTGATGCATAAGTTTATGCATATGTTCATGATGATGTGTTGCATGTATTAATAATGAATATTGCAATGACTTGAATTCAGTTTGAATTCAAGGTTCTATCAATATGACATATTGATAGGGAGAGTTTGTTTAAACTTTGGGAGTTAAGGTTAACTCCGTCATCAAGTGGTTGTCATCATCAAAAAGGGGGAGATTGTTGAATCTCGTATTTTGATGATGAAACCACTTGATATGTGTTTATAATTTAAACTGCATTTTGAGTGATGCAGGTCTACTCGATTAGGATTAGACAGTTAACGCAGGAGGAATTGACGTTGTGCCGGAGGAGATCACATCAAGATATTGGATGGTAGAAGGCTTCGGACGTCGGGCATCGGGCCAAGGAGAGCGAAATTGCACCAAGGATATCGGGGTTGCGGAGGTCAACCGCCGATTGGGCAACAAGCCGCAAGAGAGGACGATGCGCCGAAGAATCGGACGAAGCGCCAACCAATGACGTGCTGGGCAACAGAATGTCAATTCGCTTTGTAATAATTGTCTAGATCGGAGTAGAGTTTTGGCTTGTGTGTGCAGGATTAACTACGATAACGATGAAGACATAAAGCAAAACAAAGTGTCGGAGTCAAGCGCGAAGGATTCGGAGTTCGAGAGTTCGACGAAAGTCCGAAGGTTCGTCGGGAATGCTGCTGGAGCTAGCCGAGAATGAGTAGGGAGCTTGCTGAAGGGTTTTTCGGAAGCTCGCTGGAAGATTCGTGGGAAGTTCGCGAAGCTCGCCGAGAAAGATCGGAGCTTGCCGAAGAAGCTCGTCGGAACTCGCCAAGATTAAATCGTGAAGTCTAGGAGCTTGCCGGGAGTCCGCAGAATGGTTTCTGAGAGTTTATCGGAAGACCGTCGGAAGTTCGCCGGAAGAAGTCTTGACTTACGAACTTTGTAATAGCTTAGAAAATGTCTTTAAATTCGTAGTTATCACGTTACTTAGGTTTAGGATTAGGTGTTAATCCTATAAACCAAGTAGGGGCCAATTGGGCTCTAGTTCAGACTGGTTTGGGCCAATTTTGGAGCCCAACCAGTGAGCTGAAATAGTGTAGGCGGTGGCACCGCCAGATTTGGCGGTGGCACCACCCAACACCCGAGAGCCAAGCGGTGGCACGCTTGGCTGGGTGGTGGCACCGCCCAGCACTCGAGAGCCAGGCGGTGGCACCGTCAGTACACTATCAGTGTCAGACACTAACAGGCGGTGGCACCGCCACTGACAGGTGGTGGCACCATCGGCATCGGGAACCAAAGAGAATTCAAATTTTGGAGCCCAAATTTGAATCCTCTTTAGGCCTATAAATACCCCTCAATTCTCAACAGAGAATACAACCTTTTGAAAAGCAATAGTTTGAGTTAAGAGCCTTAGAATAGTCTTTGCAAGCCTTGTTTTTCATATTGCTTAAGTGTTCACCTCCTCCCATCTTGTTGAAAAGAATTGTAAGAGTGTGAACCACTTGTAAAGGTTGTAAGAGGGGTATTAGTCCTTCCCCTACAAGAAATTTGCTAGTGGAAGTTGGGAGCCTCTTCGAAGAAGGCTTCGCAAGTGGATGTAGGTCATTTTGATCGAACCACTCTAAAACTGCTGTGTTCTCTGGTTTGCATTTTATTCTTGCCATTTACATACTGCAAACTACTTTACTTAGTCACTACGCTTCCATATGCTTCTAAGTTATTAAGCTTCTAAAATAGATTTTCATCGAAATTGGTTTTTATCGTACGAAAGTTTTTATACCAACGTTATTTTACCGCTGCACTAATTCACCCCCCCCCCTCTTAGTGCCGCTCTGATCCTAACAGAGGGGAGGCTCTGTGACCGATCCCTACTATCCACGCATGAGGGTGAACTTCCTTAGATGGGAAGAAGGAGACCCGATTGGTTGGATCTCGCGCGTGGAGCGATATTTTCGGTACCATAAAACTATGGACTCATCTATGGTGGAAATTGTGGCTATACATTTTGAAGAGGATGCCATACAGTGGTTTGACTAGTTTGAACTTACTTATAGAGTCCTCTCATGGTGACAAAAGAAGGACTGCTGATTCACTTTGGACTAATCGATTACGAGAACATTAATAGACAACCAACAAAGATCCGACAAACCTCCACCATTCAGGAGTACCAAATCAGGTTTGAAAGGTTATCTAATCAAACTCATGATTAGTCTAAAAAATAGCTATTGGGGACCTTTATTGAGGGCTTGAAGTCGAAGATCCGAGGAGAAGTTAGAGCGTGACAACTGTACACGCTTATGACAGCCATCTCTTTCGCATGACTTCAAGAGGAGCGATTGAACTATGAATCATGGAGGACTAGGGTCGCTCCCCGACTAGCAATACCGAAGCCCTTAGCCCTCCTACTATCAGCTAAGCCCCTACACCAAAAAAGTTGACAAGAGAAGAGCTTTGGGAGCGATCTACAAAGGGGTTATGTTGGCATTGCGACGAGTTGTGGAGCCGCGAACATTGCTATAAAAAAGGGAGATTTCTTACGATTGAACCAGTAAAAGAAGAGGTCATTGAATTGCTAGTCATAGGTGCCCAGCAAGCCAATCACGTGAGTGATGGCACGTGTGACTTGATTCAGAATCTTTTTGCTTATTATATTTTGGCATATATCACTTTATAACTATTGCATAAATGCATACATATATTGTGATGTCCTTGGATTTGTGCAATGGGAATAGGATCATGATGAGATCACGATAATGAGATCGATTCACCTTTAAACACATATCCTAAATAATCCCGGTCATAGGTTACTCGAGAGGGACATCGTGATAAACGGACAGACTGGTGTGCTGTATACCCGTCCATATGATGGATGCAGCTGGTCTCATAGTTGTTTGTGTAGGGACACTAGGGATACAGTACAGGTGCTCATTGGAGAATGAGTTCACTGATTGATCCGCTTACGGAATGCTGGATGGTTGATGATGCCTTATTGTTAGACAACGATTCTATAGTCCTAGTGGTATATCTGGTCCTTAGACTTGAGACACCAAGGATGTCTTGTATGAGTGCTCCACTCTTTGATACTAGACTTATAGGTTTGGCTGTCCCAGATCTAGTACAGCTGGTCATTGGGAGTGATAGTCAACCTTACGAGGGCTATTGAGTGTCGATAGAGGATCAACCACTCTCAGCATCATGAGAGGAATATCCCATGTGTTCTTGCTCAGACAAATCCCTGGTCAGGGTCATTCGGGTTGAGAGAGAAAGAGTTCTCCGAGAGAATCCGATTAGAGCGAGACTCGAGTAGAAACCGTATGGGTCTGACAGCACCATGCTCGATATACGGTCTCTGGGATATTAGATGGATGAGGGACTATCGGTACACGGTAACTGAGGACAGACAGGTCCAATGAATTGGATTCCCCTGTATCGTCTGGGGACTACGGCGTAGTGGCCTAGTACGTCCGTAGTCGATGAGTCGAGTGAATTATTACAGAGATAATAATTCACTGAGTTAGAAGGAGTTCTAACAGGTATGACTCACGGCCAGCTCGATATTGGGCCTAGAAGGTCACACACATATGGTAGGCATTGCGATGAGTAGAGGTTCGGATATGAGATATCCGATGGAGCCCTTGTCTTATTGGATGCAGATCCAATACCCACTAGGGGAGGACCCATTAGGGTTTGACAGGAGACCTCTATAAATAGGAGGGATTCAGAGCCTCATAGGCTAGAGCCTTTGCTTGCCTCTCCTATTCTCCTCTCCCTCTCCACCTTAGAGGAGGCCTGGAGTTTTGAGGAGAGTCGTCACAACCTTGCTGTGTGGATCACCGCTAGAGAGGAGGATGCTTGACCTCCTTCACCCTCTCCTAAGGATCTACAAGGAAACAGGGATATACGATCTCCCTGGGTAACACAATCTACTCTATACGCAGTTTTAAGTTTCGCGGATTTTACGTACCAATCTTCACACGACGATGAACATCTCTTTGGGAATCGGGGATTTTGTTTTTCTTGTTCTTCCGCTGCGCATGTGATGTCGCCCCCAAGATTTCCCAACAGTGGTATCAAAGCCAGGTTGTTCGTGCGAATGATTGGTTTTGAACTGCGTGTATTGTGTTTAGGAAGAATTTTGATGTCAAAATCGTTGACGCAAAAATAAGGAAGGGCAGCAACAGTTGCTGCCCTCGATCTGCATACGTGCAGCACAACCGAAGGCGGGCAGCACAGGGGCTGCGTTTGCAGCAGTCGGCCGGCGGCCTGCTTGCAGCAAGCTTGCGTCCGGCGGGGCTGGCAGCCTGCGGCGCATAGGCGTCGCTACTCCCCCGGGCGAAACCCCCCCCCCCCCCCCCATGTTAGAACCCTTGCAGATTCTAAACTTGGGGTTGATCTCTTTAGGGGATCAGCCTCCTTGGAACTCTATAGGGGTTCCTCCCTCCAAGTTACTACTCAAAGGCTGCAGAAAAGATTCATCTATTGCTTAAGAAAAGAGAAGGAATACATGGCTATTTATAGGGCTTCTAAACCCTAACTCATAATAGGACTCCTACTTAAGACTCTTACTTCTAACCAACTCCTAATAGGACTCCTACTCAAGACTCCTATTCTCTTACAACTCCTAATTCTTCTATAAGAAAAAACCTCCTACATGAATGCCCCTCTCAATTAGGACTCTCCTAGCTAGAGTCCTAACAGAATGTCCCTATTAATTAGGACTCTCCTAGCTAGAGTCCTAACAGTTTTACATGAATGTCCCTCTCAATTAGGACTCTCCAAGCTAGAGTCCTAACAGACCCGCCCTCTTCAAATCAGCCTTGTCCTCGAGGTTGATGATTCGTGAATTCTGGGAATTTGATCTTCAAGTCGTCATAGTTCTCCCAAGTGGCATCTTCTATTGGTAGGTTCGCCCACTGTATTAGCACTTCATTAGTGGGTCGTCGTTGTCGAGTCACGATCCGTCGATCAATAATGGCACTTGGCTGGGTCTGGAGTTCTCTTTGGGTAGTCATATTTGGTGGGTGGCTTTGGGCTGTCTCCAAGCACCTATTTACAACTTTCGTTTGACCATCGGTTTGTGGGTGATATGTCGTACTCCTTTTCAATTTAATACCCTGCATATGGAATAACTTTGTCCAAAATCTGCTCGTGAAGATGCAAGTAGAATTTATCATAAGCACAATGCGTCCCTTATAGTGTGATTTTTTGGAGTCGCAATTGTAATGAGCCACGGAGCTTGGTGCTTCCTCCAATTTTTTTATAATCTTACTAGTCTCTGAATCTTCCTGCCATTCCATCTTAATATCCTCAAGGAAGTCACTGGTCGAAAGTGAAACGACCGAAACTTCAACTTGCTCGGGTAGCTGCAAAAGCGCATCTACAAGAATATTCTCTTTCCCCTTTTTGTAAGTTATTTCATAATCAAATCCAAGAAGTTTTGTTACCCATTTTTGCTGCTCAGGGGATGATATCTTTCGCTCCAAAAAGTACTTGAGGCTTTTATGGTTGATTTTAATTTGAAATCGTCGACCAATCAAGTAGGGTCTCCACCTCGTTGCTCGCACAATGGCGAGCATCTCCTTATCATATATTGACTTATTTTGATAGGAAGGAGATAATGTCTTGCTAGTGTATGTGAGTGGTCGACCATCTTGCATAAGAACGTCTCCCATTTTGTCTCCAGATGCATCGGCCTCAATGATGAAGGGTCGGTTGAAATCTGGTAGCGCTAACACCGGCATCGTCATCATGGCTGCCTTAAGTTTGTCGAAGGCAGTGGAGGTTTTGTTCGACCATTAGATGGTATCATTTTTCAGTAGAGAAGTGAGTGGTGCACTGATCTTACGGTAGTAGCCTGTTAAACCCAGAAAGCCATGTAGCAATTTTATGTTCCTCGGGGTAGGCCAGTTTTGCATTGCTCCAATTTTGAAGGGGTCCACAGTCACACCTTCCTCTGATATGATATGCCCAAGATATTCACCTTTTGTTGAAGAAAACAAAAATTTGTAGTGGCCGCTGTGTGTTCGAAAGGCGATTTTCGGTATGACTTCTTCGTACACTCGTATTTGATGATACCAGGATCAAAGGTCCAGCTTTGTGAATATTTGTGCTCCCTTTCATCTAGCAATTCATCTACTACTGGAATAAGGTATTTATCCTTGATAGCTATGCCATTGAGAGCTCGGTAATCAACGCATATTCGCCATGTTTCGTCCTTCTTGCGTACAAGTAGCATCGGTGAAGAGTAGAGGTTGCAACTTGGCCGAATAACTCCTGTTTCGAGCATCTCTTTTATAATCCTTTCTATTTCATCCTTCTGGAGATGTAGATACTGATATGGCCAAGTATTTGCTGGAGGTTTGCCTGAAAGAATCATTATATAATGATCATGCCGACGGGTAAGAGGTAGGTTGTGCGGTTCGTCAAATATATCTAAAAATTCAGCAAGCAAAGGAAGTAGATTTGGATCTTCAAATTCTATTGGCTCTCCCTTAGTTTGCTGCTCAAGTTGTGCCAAAAAGCTGCTGCATGCTTTATGCAAAACCTTCTCCATTTGTTGTATGCAAATCGTCGTTACATCGCCCCTACGTTTCCCGTTCAGTATCACCTGTTTCTCCTTACTATAAAATTTCATAATTAGTTACATAAAATTCCAAGAAATATCACCTAATGTCATCAACCATTTAATTCTGAGCATAGCCTCATGATTGTTAAGAGGGAGAAGGAAGAAATCTGCAATTATCTCTTGGTCCTACAGCAATAGTTTCTCCTGCGGGTGCCTCCGATCACAATTCAAAATCCGTCCGTCGGTTACCTTAACATCAAACCTGCAGCGATTCTCGATAGGTAATGCTATCCGAACAGCAAGCATACTATTTAGGAAGTTAGTAGTACTGCCCGTGTCGATGAGAATAGTGATCGGTTGTTGTTTGAGAAGGCCTCCAACTTTCATCGTTTGCGGGTTTGAGTAGCTGGCTAGTGCGTGTACTGTAACGTCAGTCGGTTGTGGCTCTTCTTCCGCATCTTCTTTATGTTCAAGGTTCTCTTCTGAATGTTCAATGACCTCTTCTTCTATTGGTTCAATCATAAGAAGTCTCCCTTTACTACAGCGATGCTCACAACTCCACGACTCGTCGCAATGCCAACATAACCCCTTCGCATATTGTTCCCGAAGCTCTTCTCTTGTTAACCTCTTTGGTGTAGGGACTTGGTCGATAGTAGGGGGGGCTGAGGGCTTCAATATTGCTGGTTGAGGAGCGACCCTAGTCCTCCGAGCTTCATGGTTCAATTGCTCCTCTTGATGTCGTGCGAAAGATATGGCTGCCATAAGCATATATGGTTGTCGCGCTTTAACTTCTCCTCGGATCTCTGGCTTCAAGCCCTTAATGAAGGTCCTCAATAGCTGTTTTTGAGACCAATCACGAGTTTGATTAGATAACCTTTCAAACCTAGTTTGGTACTCCTGAATGGTAGAGGTTTGTCGGATCTTTGCTAGTTGTCCGTCAATATTCTCGTAATCGGTTGGTTTGAAGCGGATCAGCAGTCCTTCTTTGAATTGTCGCCATGAAAGGACTCTATAAGTATGTACAAACTAGTCAAACCACTGTATAGCATCCCCTTCAAGATGCATAGCTGCAATTTTCACCATAGATACATCTGCGATTTTGTGGTACCGAAAATATCGCTCCGCGCGCGAGATCCAACCAATCGGGTCTCCTTCTTCCCATCTAGGGAAGTCCACTCTCATGCATGGATAGTTGGGGTTGGTCATAGAGCTTCCCCTCTCTTGGAAGTCATATCTTTGGGTTTGGTGCGATTGGGCATAGCTCTCTCCTTGATGTGATTTCTTCGTGCTTAGTGGTCGGCCCAATCTGAGTTCAATAAAGAGCGTCCGAATCTTATCCTCCATTCGCGCCTCGAAGGCTTCGAATTTAGCATTGATTACCTCCTCAGATGCCATAGTATATGCCGCCAAATCTGTGATGTTAAGATCTCTCTTTTGTTGTCGGGTTAAAGGCATGTATTGGTTGAGAGAGGTGATGGTCGAAAGGGTTGGTAGATCGATGGATGTAGGCTACGGTTTAGGCTTGTTTTGTAGCTATTTTGGGTGCAGTTTGAGGGTGTGGTTTGGTGGAGTTTTAGGGCGGTAGATGAAAGTTTTGGATATGTGGTAGATGGTAGCAAAGGTTTGATAGAAATAAGTGGAAGTTGCAGCAAGTATGTGCTATCTTGTAAGAGTAGAATTGTCGTCGAAGAAATAACGGTTTATCGACATAATTTCCACCAAAAACTTGAGAGAATTGAGGAGGGAATTGATAGCAAAATCACAGTTTATATGACAGCAAGGATATCTAATTTGATCAAGAAAATTTCAGTAGTATAACAGCAAGGAAATTGGTGCAAGTTGCGATTGTAGAATTCTCGTCGAAAAATTTCAGCAGGTTACGACGAAAATTTGCAGCAACATAAAATCTTTTTTAGAGATGAATTTGTTAATAGATCAATCTTAGATGGAAGCCAAGATGATCTATGAAGTGTATAAGAAATTTTATTCAAAAAAGATTACAAATAGATGGGTTAAGACAACAATATGCGGCTGAAATTTTCTGCAGCACAGATTTTTAGGTATAGCAGATTGGACGTAAAAGATCAGTGGTTTATATTGAGAATTTTTTGATGAAACCCAAAGGAAAATCCACTATTAGGAAGTGTCAAAGCTGTCATAAAAATTTCGTAGAGATTTGGATAGAAACAATATAGTATCAAGATCAAACAAACAGTGCTATGCGGCTGAAATTTTACAGTGCAGCTTTTCAAGTATAGCAGATTAGACGTAAAAGATCAATGATTTATATTGAGAATTTTTTGAAAAAACCAAAGGGAAATCTGCTTTTAGGAAGTATCAAAGATTTCATAAAAAGTTCATAGAAATTTGGATAGAAAAAGCATAGTAGCAAGATCAAACAGATGGTGCTATGCGGCTAGAATTCTGCAATGTATCTTTCGTCGTAGAGATGAAAACTTTGTGACGAAAGGTTTATGCAGCAATATAGGAACAGTTTTTTTTTTTTGGATTTTTTAATAAGGATAACTAAATTGCAGCAGTAGTAAGGTAGGAAACCAGAACCTGTTGCAATTCACGGGGAGATCAAAGGATGATCTGCGATGGTGGAGATGATGGCAGAATTCGGCGACGATCTTTTAAGCAATTGTGGGAATTGCTTTGGGCAGTTGTGGAGGGCTGATGGATGGTAGTGGAAGGGCAGCGAGATGCCAAGAACGCTGCTGTGATACCAGGTGTTAGAACCCTTATAGATTCTAAACTTGGGGTTGATCTCTTTAGGGGATCGGCCTCCTTGGAACTCTATAGGGGTTCCTGCCTCCAAGTTCCTGCTCAAAGGCTGCAGAAAAGATTCATCTATTGCTTAAGAAAAGAGAAGGAATATATGGCTATTTATAGGGCTTCTAAACCCTAACTCCTAATAGAATTCCTACTTAAGACTCTTACTTCTAACCAACTCCTAATAGGACTCCTACTCAAGACTCCTATTCCCTTACAACTCCTAATTCTTCTATAAGAAAAAACCTCCTATATGAATGCCCCTCTCAATTAGGACTCTCCTAGCTGGAGTCCTAACAGAATGTCCCTCTTAATTAGGACTCTCCTAGCTAGAGTCCTAACAGTTTTACATGAATGTCCCTCTCAATTAGGACTCTCCAAGCTAGAGTCCTAACACCCCCCGCCCCCCCCCCCCCACAAGGGCGGCCGCCCGGTGGGACAACACCGCCTGCAGGCATTGCCCTGCCGGCAGAACCGCCCGCGGAGGCGGCGGCGCCTGCGGGGGCACTCACCTGCAGTGGCAGCGCCGCTAGCGGGCGTGCCGCCTGCAGGCGAGGGCAGTGCCCTCGCCCCGCCGCACAGGCCGCCGCCAGTAGGGTGGCGGCGGCAACAGCAGTAGAGGGAATTAGGGTTTTGGGCAAAAGGATAGTTTTGCCCTTGTGAATTTGAGAAATTTCAGTTTCTATCTTTTGTTCAAATTATGAAAATACCCTTAGGAATTGAGAAATTCCCTACATGTCCTTGATTTCATAAAATATTAATTAATTAAAAGGTTTAGTTGATTAGTATTTTTATTATTATCTAGTAGTCCTACATGATGATGATTATTTATACATGTGATGTATGATGTGTGGACGGATGATCATGGACCGTGTGATGTGTGTACTTGTGATTATTATTATTGAGGTCTGCGAGCCTCATTTATATTTCTCGTTTATTGTCGGGCCTGCGTGCATATGATTAAGTTGTAATCACATGAGGAGGCACAGCGGGAGCGTGGATGCGATAACGGGACCCACGAGACGGATGATCGTGATGCATGAAGATGCATCAAGATGTCGACGGAACCGACGAGGATGAGATGGACGATCACAGGGCATCGAGATGCACCGTTGCACACATAGATCTTGATGTGAGTGATTAGGCCTACTGGCTCGGGCCTAATCATATTAGGTTGTGGTCCATGATCATCTGGTGTGATTGCTTATACACATACTAGATATGTATATATATTTGCATGCGATATAGATATATATTAAATATGTATATGTGTGACATGTCATATTAGGAGACCAAATCATAGAAACATCTCTCGATAATATTAAGTCGGTAAACCGATTCCCGATGTAGGTTGAGTTGGTCGAGTCCCTCGAGACTCACCTATATCGCGATTTGCTATCTTGCTTACGACATAGAGATGTCACCAGTGACTTGAGGGCATGGTATGCTTGGTCGAGTCCCTCGAGGGTATATCATCAAATCAGACTCATCTTGTAACGAATGTGTTGACTTAACCGAGCATCATGGTTGGTCGAGTCCCTCGAGGCCATGATGATTCGGAGGCCAAACAGGACGGGAATCACAAGGAGTTGTGATCGGCAAGAGTTGCCTACCTTTTAGGCTTAGTGTGATTAGTCGAGTCCCTCGAGGTTACACTAAGACGCTGATTGGATCCTGATCCTGACTAGAAGTCTGCCGGAGACTTCCGTTTCACGTGCTGAGGGTGTCGCGTGACTCGTTAGTAAAATAGTGGGAACATATTAAGATAGAAGTCCATATCTTGATAGTTTATTTCTTGCAAAATCTGCATGTTATTCATTTCTTCTGCATCTTTATTTTCAGAAAATGTCGCTTTCAAATCCCTTACGTGGCATACTTGATGTCAACCGACTCACTGGTCCAAATTATACGGATTGGCTCCGTAACTTGAGAATTGTTCTCACAGCGGAGAAAATCGTGTACGTCCTTGATATAGTGATGCCTACGCCCAAAGAAGGGGCAAACGAGGATGAGATCGCTCGCTACTGTTAGGATCAAGAGCACTAAGTGGGGGGGGGGGGGTGAATTAGTGCGGCGGAAAACCTTCTACGATTAAAATCGAAAACTACGTTCGTTCGATAGAAGTGATTTTGGTAAGAAAACCGATTGTAAATTACTTCAACTTTTGACTAGTAGGGATGCAGCAAAGATATGAATGCAGTTTGCAGTTATGATGGAAATCAAAATATAAGTGCAAACTGAAATACGATATTCGTATGATAAAAGCTATTTTGGTATAAAAGCTGATTTGTAAACCACTTTAACTTGAGATAAGGCGAGATGCAGTTAAAGCAAAGATATAAAGGTAGTTTGCAGTTATAATGGAAATCATAACGTAAGCGTAAATTGAAATACGACGTTCGTACGATAAAACTGATTTGCGTCTTAAACCCCGATTCGAAAAGCACTGAACTTTGAAACACGTTCGTAAAAACACAGAAGGCAGTAAGCTATTGAGGAGGTTTGCAGTAAAGATAAGATGCTCAAAGTAAATGCAAACCGAGATTTAGAGTGGTTCGATCAATCTTGACCTACTCCACTTTTGGCTTCCTCCACCGACGAGGTCACTGACGTCAACTAGAGGCCTTCCTTTAATAGGCGAAGGCCAACCACCCTTTTACAGTTTCACTCCTTTTGACGGGCTTAGGAGACAACCCTTACAGAATTTTCTCTCCTCTCTTTACAACTCAGAACATGGAAGAACAGATGGAGAAGAACTTTTGTCCTTTACAACAATTTTGAGCTCTAAGAATCACAGAAAAGGATCAAGATTTCGGTGTAAGTTCATGCCCTTTCAGTGCTGAATGGGTGGGGTATTTATAGGCCCCAACCCAGTTCAAATTTGGAGCTCAAAACTGTCAATTCCCGAAATTCCGGGATCAGGCGGTTGCACCTCCTGACTGGAGCGGTTGCACCGCCTGGCAGAGCTCGAAGACTGAGCCTCTGGGCGGTGCTACCTCCTGTCAGGGGCGGTTGCATCTCCTGCCAGAGCTCGAAGACCGAGCTCAGGCGGTTGCACCTCCTGACTGAGGCGGTTGCATCGCCTAGTAGAGCTCGAAGACTGAGCTCAAGCGGTGCCACCTCTTGTCAGGGGAGGTTGCACCGCCCAGTCTCGCTCGGAGACTAAGCCCCAGGCGGTGCCACCACCTGGCTAGAGCGGTTGCACCTCCTAGTCTTGCTCGCAGACTGAGCCCAGGCGGTGCAACATCCTGCCTTGGGCGGTTCAACCGCTTGGCAAAAATCAGGGTCCGAATGGGTTGATCCATTTGGCCCAATTTGGGTTTTTCAGGGGCCCAATTGACCCAAGATTAAGTTAATTGGATCACCTCCTATTTCCAACTTAATCAATGTGCTAACTACGATTTTTCCTAATACATTTACTGCAACTTGCTCCGGTGCGTCAATCGCTTCTTCCGGCGAGCTTCCGGCGAACTTCCGTCGATCATCCGATGAACCCTCAGTGATGCTCCTACGGACTTCCGGCAAACTCCTGGACTTGCGACGATTCACTTGGCGAGTTCCGACGAGCTTCTTTGGCAAGCTAATGGACTTCTCGGATTTGTTCCCGCAGAACCTCCGACGACTGTCCGAACTTCCGTCGAACTCTCGAACTCCCAACGTGATCATTGTCTTGACTCCAGCGCAACTCCTGCTGCATGTCTCACTTTCATCATAGTTAATCCTGCACACTTAAAACAAAACTTCGATCGAGACAATTAATCCTAAGCATTTAACCAAGTTGTCCGGCATGTCATTGGTCCCTCGACGCTTCGTCTGATTCTTCGGCGCATCGTCCTCTCCTGCAGCCTATTGCCCAATCGGCCAGTTGACTCCGCAACTCCAATATCCTTGGCACAATACCTGCTCTTCTTGGCCCGATGCCCGAGTCCACGGCTAGAAGCCTTTTGTCGATACGTCGACCGATCCACCGGCCCGACGTCCAATCTTCTGACATGTTCCTCTGGCACAACATGATTTTCCTGCTTTAATTGTCTCATCCTGATCGAAGCATCCTACGTCACTCAAAACGCAGATTAAATAATAAACATATGTCAAGTGGTTTCATCATCAAAATACGAGATTCAACAATCTCCCCCTTTTTGATGATGACAACTACTTGATGACGGAGTTAACCTTAACTCCCGGAGTGTAAACAAACTCCCCCTATCAATATGCCATATTGATAGAATCTTGAATTCAAACTGAATTCAAGTCATTGCAATATTCATCATGAATACTTGCAACACGTCATCATGAACTTATGCATAAACTTATGCATAACATGTCATGTCATCAACATACTTCTCCCCCTTTGTAATCAACAAAAAGGAGAAGTACCACAATCAAGTGTTTGTGATATTGGTTCAACTCATTGCATGAAAAACATAATATCAAGTTTTATCATCATGCAGTTTTGAAGCCAGAAAATTTAGCAAATGTTACATCATGCTTAGAATATTCAAGCTATCAAGTTTTAGATATGCAAGTTTTACAGCATACAAGATAGCACTTTTAGAACATGCAAGCTAGCAATGTTACAACATTTTAGAACTTGCAAGCTAGCAATTTAGAGATGTTCAAGAAGGCAACTCTTGCTTCTTGAAATATGCAAGTTGCAAGCTAGCAAATTTTTACGATATGCAAGTTTTGCTTCTTGAGATAGGCAAGATAGCACTTTTGCAATTTTTGTTTGGCAAGCTTGTGATGTTCAAGATAACAAGCTCTTTCTTCTCTTTTGAGAAGTGTCATTTTTGCTTTCTTTGCAAAGTGCAAGCTAGCAAAATGCCAAACTAGCAAGAGATAATGTTTTACATGAGGCAAGCAAACAATTTGGTAAGTGTTACATTTGCATCTTCTCTTTAGAGGAGTGTAATTTTTGCTTTCATCTTGAATTGTGTAAGCTAGCTAGTTTGCCTCTTTTCATGATGTCCACACTAGAAATTCTTGCTCCCCCTTTGTCATTGTCAAAAGGAAGGGAAGACCCTTTTTTCAATTTTCATATTATGGCAAAGGTAAGTATCAATTTTATTTGTGCATCATTATATATTCAAATTAAAACATACACAATTTCAAAAGCCTTATTTTTCATGCACGATACCGAAAAATAAATCAATCATCATTAATGGGTATATCATACATGATACTCAAACATTAAAATTTTTAAGCATTTATCAACATGTTGATCATGATACCAAACATTCATCATTTAAAGCATTCATGATACATATCATATGCAATACATCATGTACATCATTGTCATAAGTATTGCATGCATCATTTCAAATTCATGAATATTTCATCATTGCATGCATCTTGCCAAATCATAAAATATACAATCATCATTAATGCATGATTCCTAATCATCATTTATTTTGCAACATGATGGTACCAAATTTGTCAAATTACATCCTACCATACATGATCGAAACTTCTTATTTGTATACATCAAAACAAATTAATGAATATTTCATTTATTCTTATTATCACATGAAGCGTACAAGACAACAATGCAAAGAAATCATGTCATGAAGAATATCAATGTGAAAATTCAGCAAAGATCACATGATACAATCGCAAAGCATGATATAATTATGCGATATATCATGAGATGATAATTTATCATATCAATGAAAGATATCAATGAGGATCAATCCGTGAATACCAAATATATGATTCATGGTTCATTAAAATTCTTCTTAACAAGTTCACGATCAAGATTCATATAATTCTTAATAAAGCAAATTGATGTACAATCATCACACAAGACATACAAGGCAAAGAAATCTTGTTATTTCTATATTATGAAATATATGATATCAAGGCTCATGATTCATTTGAAAAGATATAGTACAAAGAGCAACTTGAAACATTCTTATCAAGATCACATTTTAAAATATTCCAAGTATCAAGATATCAATATGACACTTCATTGAATTCTGAGAAATCAAAAGACAAGTTACATTTCATTTGAAGAATTTCTTTTTGATAAATGTAGGGAGCATAATGAACGATCTTGATTTATAAAGAACTTCATATTATAATTATCAAGATCATGATTTTAATAATCAATTTCTTTAGCAAAGAATCACAAAAGCACTTTATTTTTACATAAGAAATCTCATTGTATTATGATTTATAAATTATTTCTCTACACATGAATCATAGGAGATATGTATGTGAAACAAATCTTTGCAAGTAAAAACACTATCATTCATATTTCAAGATGGAATTTATAAGCAGGAATCATTTCAGAAAAATATTTTTCATATAATAAGTGTATGAGAAAATCCGATTGTTAGGATACCAATTGTTAAGTGAATCCGAAAATGAAATTAACACTTTCATGCATTCGGACAAGATTTTGCTATAGATTTTCAAGTTCAATCATGAAGATAAAACATGCTCATGATCATAAAAATTTATGTATCCAAAACATATAATTTCCAACATGTTATTAAGGCATGTAATAGTGTAAAATCATCATGGCAATTAAGTGATTTGAACATTGAATCAAGAAAGTCCGAAAAATAATCTTAACAAGTTCATGCATTCGAGCACATTTTTGCCATAGTTTTCAAATATACTCATGAAAATAACACATGCTTATCATCAGCTTAAAATCTCATGCATAATTTCATCATTATGCATTTCTTCAAATCAAACAAGATTTTTAATCAAAATCGAGAAATAATAATGGAAATCAACGTAATACACATTATTACTTCTTAACCATGATTTTATATTTTCAATCAAGATCATTTTATTTTTTTATCATAAAATATGCAATATTATCATTTTCGAAATTACTTAGCATGATCATATTTTTTTTAAAAAAAAACATATAATTTTTAAGAAAATTAATTCTAAACTAAAAGAGAAAATACATCATGAAAGCATCAAGTAATTTCAAAATAAATTAGGGGGATTTCGATTACCTCATCATTGAAAGCGATTAAGGCGTAGTTTGCCACCTTGCCTTTCTTGATTTTCTCCTCGTCTTCGGAGGAGCTCGATTTATCCCACTTTGTTTTCTTCTTCTTTGGCCTCTTTCTTCGTTCAAGTTTATTATTTATTTTAGATTTTTGTTTAATAAACTTATTAAGATTTAGTGTTCGAAGTTCAAGTTCATCATTGTCCTCATCACTTGAGTCATCGCTCAAGTGGTATTCATTTGTCCGGAGTTCCAAATCCTTTTTATTCTTTGGAAGGTGATTTTGTTCATCATGTTCATCATGTGCATTGTGCACCATTTCATATGTTATCAATGAACCAATTAGTTCTTCAAGTGGTAAGTTGTTTAGGTTTTTAGCTTCTTGTATTGCAGTTACTTTTGAATCCCACTTCTTAGAAAGAGAACGCAAAATCTTGTTTACGAGTTCAAAATCCGAAAAATATTTTCCAAGAGCTCTTAAACTATTGACGACATCCGTGAAACGGGTGTACATATCGCCTATAGTCTCGCTTGGTTGCATTCGAAAAAGCTCAAAATCATGCAATAAAATGTTAACTTTTGAGTCTTTGACTCTACTAGTTCCCTCGTGCGTGATTTCAAGTGTTCGCCAAATGTCAAAAGCCGTTTCGCACGTAGAAATCCGATTGAACTCATTTTTGTCCAAAGCACAAAATAAGGCATTCATAGCCTTTTCGTTTAAAGAAAAATACTTCTTCTCCAAATCCGACCATTCGTTCATCGGTTTAGAGGGAAGTTGAAAATTGTTTTCAATGATATTCCATAAATCCAAATTCATAGAAATCAAGAAAACTCTCATTCGAGTTTTCCAATAAGTGTAGTCCAATCCGTTAAACAACGGTGGACGAAAAACCGATAAGCCCTCTTGAAAGCCATGAAGAGCCATTTCTCTCGGGTGTAAATCCGAAATGAGAAAAACCGGGCTCTGATACCAATTGTTAGGATCAAGAGCACTAAGAGGGGGGGGTGAATTAGTGCATCGGAAAACCTTCTGCGATTAAAATCGAAAACTACGTTCGTTCAATAGAAGTAATTTTGGTAAGAAAACCGATTCGTAAATCACTTCAACTTTTGACTAGGAGAGATGCAGCAAAGATATGAACGCAGTTTGCATTCATGATGGAAATCAGAATATAAGTGCAAACTGAAATACGATGTTCGTACGATAAAAGCTATTTCGATATAAAAGCTGATTCGTAAACCACTTTAACTTGAGATAAGGTGAGATGCAGTTAAAGCAAAGATATAAAGGCAGTTTGCAGTTATAATGGAAATCAGAATGTAAGCGCAAACTGAAATATGATGTTCGTACGATAAAACTGATTTGCGTCTTAAACCCCGATTCGGAAAGCACTGAACTTTGAAACACGTTCATAAAAACACAGAAGGCAGTAAGCTATTGAGGAGGTTTGCAGTAAAGATAAGATGCTCAAAGTAAATGCAAATCAAGATTTAGAGTGGTTCGGTCAATCTTGACCTACTCCACTTTCGGCTTCCTCCACCGACGAGGTCATCGACGTCAACTAGAGGCCTTCCTTCAATAGGCGAAGGCCAACCACCCTTTTACAGTTTCACTCCTTTTGACAGGCTTAGGAGACAACCCTTACAGAATTTTCTCTCCTCTCTTTACAACTCAGAACTTGGAAGAACAGAGGGAGAAGAACTTTTGGCCTTTACAACAATTTTGAGCTTTAAGAATCACAGAAAAGGATCAAGATTTCGGTGTGAGTTCATGCCCTTTCAGTGCTGAATGGGTGGGGTATTTATAGGCCCCAACCCAGTTCAAATTTGGAGCTCAAAACTGTCAATTCCCGGAATTCCGGGATCAAGCGGTTGCACCTCCTGACTGGAGCGGTTGCACCGCCTGGCAGAGCTCGAAGACTAAGCCTCTGGGCGGTGCTACCTCCTGTCAGGGGCGGTTGCACCTCCTGACTGAGTCGGTTGCACCGCCTGGCAGAGCTCGAAGACTGAGCTCAGGCGGTGCCACCTCCTGTCAGGGGAGGTTGCACCACCCAGTCTCACTTGGAGACTGAGCCCCGGGCGGTGCCACCGCCTGGCTGGAGAGGTTGCACCTCCCAGTCTCGCTCGGAGACTGAGCCCAGGCGGTGCAACCTCTTGCCTTGGGCGGTTCAATCGCCTGGCATAAATCAGGGTCCGAATGGGTTGATCCATTCGGCCTAATTTGGGTTTTTCAGGGGCCCAATTGCCCCAAGATTAAGTTAATGGGATCACCTCCCATTTCCAACTTAATCAATGTGCTAACTCCCATTCTTCCGGCGAGCTTCCGGCGAACTTTCGTCGATCATCCGATGAACCCTCGGTGATGCTCCTGCGGACTTCCGTCAAACTCCTGGACTTGCAATGATTCACTTGGCGAGTTCCGACGAGCTTCTTTGGCAAGCTTATAGACTTCTCGGATTTGTTCCTGCAGAACCTCCGACGATTGTCCGAACTTCCGTCGAACTCTCGAACTCCCAACGTGATCATTGTTTTGACTCCGGCACAACTCCTGCTGCATGTCTCACTTTCATCGTAGTTAATCCTACACACTTAAAACAAAACTTCGATTGAGACAATTAATCCTAAGCATTTAACCAAGTTGTCCGGCATGTCATTGGTCCCTCGATGCTTCGTCTGATTCTTCGGCGTATCGTCCTCTCCTGCAGCCTATTGCCCAATCGGCCAGTTGACTCTGCAACTCCGATATCCTTGGCACAATACCTGCTCTTCTTGGCCCGATGCCCGAGTCCACGGCACGAAGCCTCCTGTCGATACGTCGACCGATCCACCGGCCCGACGTCCAATCTTTTGACATGTTCCTCCGGCACAACATGATTTTCCTGCTTTAATTGTCTCATCCTGATCGAAGCATCCTGCATCACTCAAAACACAAATTAAATCATAAACATATATCAAGTGGTTTCATCATCAAAATACGAGATTCAACAGCTACGTGAAGTACATTGATGACTCCACTCTTGCTCAGTGCTATATGTTGGGCTCTATGACTCCTGAATTACAGAGACAACATGAAAAGATGGATGCCAGATCCATTCTCCTACATGTCCGCAAATTGTTTGAGGAACAGGGAAGGACTCAGCGATATGAGATATCCAAGAGCCTCTTCCGCGCTAGGATGACTAAGGGGACACCGGTTCAGAACCATGTCCTAAAGATGATTGAGTGGATAGAGAAACTCACAGGTCTAAGAATGGTCCTAAAGGATAACTTGTGTGTGGACATTGTGCTTCAGTCCCTACCAGATTCCTTTTCACGGTTCATAATGAATTTTAATATAAACAAGCTTGAGGTGACTCTCCCAGAGCTCCTCAATATGTTGAGGGAGGCAGAGAGTACTATTAAGAAACAGAAGCCAGTTCTCTACACTAGTGAGACCAAAAAGAAAAGGAAAGCAGAAAGGTCCCTTAAGAAGGGAAAGGGCAAGGGCAAACCAAGTAAAGCAAAGGTTGCTAAGAAAGACCCAGCAAAGGACAAAGGCCAGTGCTTCCACTGTGGTAAAGATAGGCACTGGAAGAGAAACTGCAAAGAGTACCTTGCAGAAAGGGCGAAACAAAAGATTGATGAAGCTTCAGGTACATTCATGATCAGTCTCCATTTGTCAGACTCTTATGATAACACATGGGTATTGGATACCGGTAGTGCTTATCATATATGTAATTCGTTGTAGGTTCTGGCAAGGCCTAGGAGACTAGAGAGAGGCGAGATGGACCTCAAGATGGGTAATGGAGCAAAAGTTGCTGTAGTAGTTGTTGGCGAGGTCGCCCTACATCTGCCTAGTGGAGCTTTTATTGAATTAGATGCATATTATTTTGTTCCTTCTATTATCAAAAACATTATCTCCATTTCATGTTTAACAGTTAGTGGATATAAATTTATTTTTGAGAACAATGGTTGTTCGATATTATTAGATGATAAGATCATCACGAAAGGAACATTGCATAATGGTTTATTTATGTTAGACACTACTCCACATATCATGAATGTAAATGTGTCCAAAAGGAAACGAGATGAGTTGAACAGTGCATACCTGTGGCATTGTAGGCTAGGTTACATCCATGAAAGAAGGATTCAAAAGTTACTAAATGATGGATATCTAGATCCATTCGACTATATATCATATGCAACTTGTGAACCTTGCATTCGTAGAAAACTGACCAACTTTCCATTTAGTGGAACTGGAGAGAGAGCCACTGAGTTGTTGGAACTCATACATAGTGATGTATGTGGACCCATGTCAACTCATGCCATTGGAGGTTACTCCTACTTCATTACATTTACTGATGATTTCTCAAGGTATGGATATTTGTACTTAATGAAGTACAAGTCCGAGGCCTTTGAGAAATTCAGAGAGTATAAGAATGAGGTGGAGAACCAGACTGGAAAGAGTATCAAACCTCTTCGATCAGATCGAGGAGGTGAGCAATTAAGTACAGAGTTTACTTAGTTCCTCAAGGACCATGGGATATTATCCCAATGGACACCTCCTTATACACCTTAGCTCAATGGTGTCTCTGAAAGGAGAAATCGTACGTTATTAGATATGGTATGGTCCATGATGAGTTTCGCTGACCTACCCATCTCATTCTAGGGATATGCCCTAGAAACCGCAGCTCACCTTCTGAACAGAGTTCCAACTAAGTCGGTAGTATCTACACCATATGAGATATGGAAAGGGAAGAAGCCTGATCTTAAGGTTGTTAAGATTTGGGGCTACGCTGCCCATGTTAAAAGACACAACCCCGATAAGTTAGAATCAAGGACAGAGCGATGCAAATTTGTGGGATATCCCAAGGAAACTTGTGGGTATTATTTCTATCATCTCGAGGACCAAAAGGTCTTTGTAGCTAAGAGAGCAGTGTTCCTTGAGAAGGAACACATTCTTTGCGGAGACAGTGGGAGAATGATAGAGTTGAGCGAGGTTGGAGAACCAAGCTCAAGCGCCACTCTACAGCCCGAGTCTGTTCAGGTACCTAATACACAAGTTTCAACTTTACGTAGGTCTGATAGAGTATCTCATCCTCTTGAGAGATATGTAGGACATATTAGAGGAGAGGATGTTGAGGATATTGATCCTCAGACCTACGAGGAGGCTATTATGAGTATAGACTCCGGGAAGTGGCAAGAAGCCATGAATTCTGAGATGGATTCTATGTATTCTAATAAGGTTTGGAACCTAGTTGATGCGCCCGAAGGTATTGTACCCATCGGTTGCAAGTGGATCTTTAAGAAAAAGATCGGAGTAGATGGAAAGGTAGAGACCTATAAAGCAAGGCTAGTGGCTAAGGGGTATCGTCAAAGACAAGGTGTTGACTATGACGAAACTTTCTCACCCGTAGCAATGCTAAAATCCATCAGAATTCTATTGGCTATTGCAGCACACTATGATTATGAGATCTGGCAGATGGATGTGAAAACTGCATTCCTTAATGGGAACCTCGAGGAGGAGGTGTATATGATGCAACCTGAGGGATTTGTGTCCAAGAACTGCCCAAATAAGGTGTGTAGGTTGCTTAGATCCATTTATGGACTAAAGCAAGCTTCCCGAAGTTGGAACATAAGATTTGATGAGGCAATAAGATATTATGACTTCGTTAAGAACGAAGATGAGCCTTGTGTGTACAGGAAGGTAAGTGGGAGTGCTATCACCTTTTTGGTGTTATATGTGAATGACATCCTCATCATTGGGAATGACGTAAGAATGCTAACCATAGTAAAGGCTTGGTTATCTAGGCACTTCTCCATGAAGGACTTAGGGGAAGCATCCTTACCTTGGGGATTAGAATATATAGAGATAGATCTAAGAGGATGCTTGGCTTGTCCCAGTCCAGGTACATAGAAACCATTGTCAAAAGGTTTGGCATGAAAAATTCCAAGAGAGGTCTCATACCAATGAGACATGGGATATCGCTTTCTACGAGTATGTCCCCAAAGACTCCAAAAGAAAGGGCGAATATGGATATGATACCTTATGCCTCAGCAATAGGGTCTATCATGTATGCTATGCTATGTACTAGGCCTGATATAGCGCATGCTCTGAGTGTCACGAGCAGGTATCAGGCGGATCTAGGCTTGGAGCACTGGAAAGTAGTAAAGTGTATCCTTAAGTACTTGAGAAGGACTAAGGATCTTTTACTAGTATATGGAGGTAATAGCCTTAAGGTTGAAGGCTATAGTGACTCAAGTTTTCAGTCTGATGTCGATGATAGCAAGTCGAATTCAGGGTATGTGTACACCTTGAATGGAGGAGCAGTGTGTTGGAAGAGTTCCAAGCAAGATACCACTGCTGACTCGACCATAGAGACGGAGTATATTGCTGCATCAGATGCAGCAAAGGAGGGAGTCTGGTTGAAGATGTTCATCACAGATTTGGGAGTCGTTCCGGATAGCGAGAAGTCGACTTCCTTATATTGCGACAACTATGGGGCGATTACTCAAATAAGGGAACCTGGGTCTCATCAGAAGTGTTCTGAGGAGGTTCCAACTTATCAGAGAAATCGTAACCTAAGGAGATGTAGCAGTGGAAAGAGTTCCATCCGAAGATAACATTGTAGATCCACTAACAAAGCCGTTGTCTCATTTTGTTTTTTAGCATCACAGGGGTCTGATGAGGATCAGACACATAGGTGATTGGCTTTAGGTTAAGTGGGAGATTGCTAGTCATAGGTGCCCAGCAAGCCAATCACATGAGTGATGGCACGTGTGACTTGATACAGAATCTTTTTGCTTATTATATTTTGGCGTATATCACTTTATAACTATTGCATAAATGCATATATATATTGTGATGTCCTTGGATTTGTGCAATGGGAATCGGATCGTGATGAGATCATGATAATGAGATCGATTCACCTTTAAACACATATCCTAAATAATCCCGGTCATAGGTTACTGGAGAGAGACATCATGATAACCGAACAGACTGGTGTGCTGCATACCCGTCCATATGATGGATGCAGCTGGTCTCATAGCTGCTCGTGTAGGGACACTAGGGATACAATACAGGTGCTCATTGGAGAATGAGTTCACTGATTGATCCGCTTACGGAATGCTGGATGGTTGATGATGCCTTATTGTCAGACAGCGATTCCGTAGTCCTAGTGGTGTATTTGGTCCTTAGACTTGAGACACCAAGGATGTCCTGTATGAGTGCTCCACTCTTTGATACCAGACTTATAGGTTTGGCTATCCCAGATCTAGTACAGCTGGTCATTGGGAGTGGTAGTCGACCTTACGAGGGCTATTGAGTGTCGATAGAGGATCATCCACTCTCGGCGTCATGAGAGGAATATCCCATGTATTCTTGCTCAGATAAATCCCTGGCCAGGGTCATTCGGGTTGGGAGAGAAAGAGTTCTCCAGGAGAATCCGATTAGAGCGAGACTCGAGTAGAAATCGTATGGGTCTGACAGCACCATGCTCGATATACGGTCTCTGGGATATTAGATGGATAAGGGACTATAGGTACACGGTAACTGAGGATAGACAGGTCCAATAGATTGGATTCCCTTGTATCATCTGGAGACTACGGCGTAGTGGCCTAGTACGTCCGTAGTCGAGTCAAGTGAATTATTACAGAGATAATAATTCACTGAGTTAGAAGGAGTTCTGACGGGTATGACTCACGGCCAGCTCGATATTGGGCCTAGAGGGTCACACACATATGGTAGGCATTACGATGAGTAGAGGTTCGGATATGAGATATCCGATGGAGCCCTTGTCTTATTGGATGCAGATCTAATACCCACTAGGGGAGGACCCATTAGGGTTTGACAGGGGACCTCTATAAATAGGAGGGATTCAGAGCCTCATAGGCTAGAGTCTTTTCTTGCCTCTCCTATTCTCCTCTCCCTCTCCACCTCAAAGGAGGCCTGGAGTTTTGAGGAGCGTCATCGCAACCCTACTGTGTGGATCACCGCTAGAGAGGAGGACGCTTGACCTCCTTCACCATCTCCTAAGGATCTACAAGGAAACAGGGATATATGATCTCCCTAGGTAACACAATCTACTCTATACGCAGTTTTAAGTTTCGTGGATTTTACGTACCAATCTTTGCACGACGACGAACATCTCTTTGGGAATCGGGGATTTTGTTTTTCTTATTCTTCCGCTACGTATGTGATGTCGCCCCCAAGATTTCCCAACATTGATAGCCTTTGAACTATCTATATTAAATCATTTTAGCAATTCTAGTGCATATTTTATTTGACTCACAAAAATGTCATCGTTAAGTTGTTTGATTTGGAAGCCTAAAAGAAAGTTTAATTCACCCATTAAACTCGTTTCAAACTCTTGGTTCATGCTTTTGGCAAATGATTCGCATAAAGATTCATTCATGGAATTGAAAATAATATCATCAACATAAATTTAAACAATAAAAAAATTATTTTCAAAATTTTTAATAAACAATGTAGTAGCGACCTTGCCTTTAGAGCAATTATTTTGGATAAGAAAGGAGTCAAGTCTTTCATACCATGCCCTTGGGACTTGTAGAGAGCTTTAGTCAATCTAAACATATGATTCGAAAAATTATAATTCTCAAATATGGGAGGTTGTTCAACATAAACTTCTTCGGAAATAAAGCCATTAAGAAAAGAATTTTTAATATCCATTTGAAATGCTTTAAAATTATTACTACTAGCAAAGGCAATGAGCATCATTATGGCTTCTAATCGTACCACAGGAGAGAAGGTTTCTTCATAATTGATACCTTCTTCTTGGTTGAAACCCTTGGCCACTAATCTAGCCATATTTCTAACTATAATACCAAATTCATCTTGTTTGTTTCTACAGACCCATTTAGTACCAATAACTAAATAGTTATTTAGCCTCGGAATAAGCTTCCATACCTCATTTCTCTCGAATTAGTTCAACTCTTCTTGCATTGTGATAACTCATGAATCATCTTTCAAGGCCTTGTCAATGCATTTAGATTCAATTTGGGAAAGAAAAACGGCGTTGACATAAAAATTCTTAAGAGAAGAACGAGTTTGAACTCCTTTTGATGTGTCTTCTATGATTAGCTCCTTAGGATGAGCATCTATATACTTCCATTCCTTAGTTAAGGATGTTTCGAAAGAAGATGCATCCAAGTTGCTAGATGAAGAAAGGGTTTTATTTAAATTCAAAGCATCAAAATTAACATCATCATCAAAATCATTTTTCTTAACTTCAGAAACTTTATTAAAAATAACATGAATAGACTCTTCTATAATCAAAGTTCTTTTGTTAAAAATACGAAAGACCTTAGAAATTAAAAAATAGCTAAGAAACATCCCTTCATCGGATTATGCATCAAATTTTCCTAAGGCATCTTTTTCATTCAAGATAAAATATTTACACCCGAAAATTTTAAAATATGAAACGTTGGGTTTTTTGTTGTTCTACAACTCATAAGGAGTTTTAGAAAGTAATGGTCTTACTAGAACCCTATTCATGACATAGCATGCCATATTTACGGCTTCGGCCCAGAAATATTTGGGTAGGCTATGTTCGTTTAACATGGTTCTTGCCATTTCTTGTAAGTTTCTATTTTTTCTTTCTACTACTCCATTTTATTGAGGATTTCTTAAAGTAGAAAAATTATGGTTATATCCATTAGATTCACAAAAATCTTAGAAATCACGGTTTTGAAATTTACCACCGTGATCACTTCGAATTGATGAAATTATAAAACCCTTTTAATTTTGAACAAGTTTACAAAACTTAAAAAAATACCTAAAGCAATCGCTTTTGTGTGCCAAAAAATAAGTCCAAGTGTATCTACTATAATCATCAATGATGATAAAGGCGTATTTGTTATCTCCTAGGCTTGATGTAGCAATTAGTCCGAATAAGTCCATATTGATCAATTGCAATGGTCTAAAGGTGCTTATTTGGTTCTTTGGTTTGAAACGACCTTTTATTTGTTTTCCTAATTGACATGCATCACACACATTGTCTTTGACGAACTTAATGTGAGGAATTCCTCTTACAAGTTCTTTAGATGAGATTTGAGAGATTAGTTTCATGCTAGCATAACCTAATCTCCTATGCCAAAGCCAAGCATCATCATTCAAAATCGAAAAATATATTTCATTACAAAGATCATCAATGTCGATAGTGTATACATTATTTTGTTTTAGGGCAATCATAAATGTGTTTTTATGTGTTTTTCAATAATGTAAGTATTGAATTCAAATATAATGATGTATCATTTATCACATAATTGACTAATGCTCAAAAGGTTATGCTTTAAGCCATCAACCAATAACACATCTGCAATAAAGAAGTTGGATTTATTACATATGGTTCCTTTGCCAATGATTTTACCCTTATTGTTGTCTCCGAAGGTGACATATCCTTCATCTAGACTAGTAAGCTTAGAAAATTGAGATGAATCTCCAATCATATGCCTTGAGCATCTACTATCAAGGTACCATCTCTTACTCCTAGCTTGTGACAATAAATATTTCTACAAAAAAGGGTGATTTTTAGGTACCCATTTGACCTTGGGTGCCTCAAAAATTAATTGACTTCTCATTTTGCAAGGAGTTCTTTATGGTTCTTTTAGGAACCCAAATTAATTTGTGTGAACTACATCTCTTAAGTGGACATTTATAGGCAACATGTCCAAGTTTGTAACAAAACTTGCATTTGGTGTGGGGTGATACATGCAAGGTAGGGTCTTTAACAAAGGTGGTTAGATTTTGGTGAGAGCTATTCATAAATCTAATTCCGCCTCTTCTATGAACTTGGCTCTTATTAGTAAGGATCATGTTCAAAGACTTGCTACCAACCTCAAACTTTTCTAAGATTTCTTTAAGTAGCAAGTTTTCTTTTTTAAGAGTTTTTAATTCATTACATTTTGTGCAAGGAGCTAAACTATCATCATGCTCAATTTTTAGTTTATCACAGTCAGTAACAAGAGAAGCATGCTCCTTTTTTAACGATATATATTTTTTACTAACTAATTTACATTCATCGAATGAATCATGAAAAGCACTTAGTAATTCATCAAAAGATAAATTTGCATCTAATGAACTGCTTACCTCATCTCCAATAGCCATTAGTGCATAGTGAGCAACTTGCTCGGTGTTGGTTTGTTCCTCTTCTTCAGATGCACTTGAGTAATCTCACGTTGCTTTAAGAGCCTTCTTCTTCTCTGGTTGTTTCTTCTTTGCTTAGGGACATTCATTTTTGAAATGTCCTGGCTTCTTGCATTCGTAGCATATGACTTGTTCTTTCTTGGATTCAAATTTATTTTTAGTGTCATTTCTAATTTTATTCCTTTTTATGAATTTTTTGAACTTTCTTGTCAAGAGTGCCAAGTCATCATCATAGTCCTTATCACTTAAATTTTCTTTTAAGTGGTCTTCTTAACTTCTCAGTGTCATATTCTTTCTGTTCTTTGGAAGGTTATTCTCAAGCTCTTCATAAGCATTACAAGTCATCTCATAGGTCATTAATGACCCGATTAGTTCTTCGAGAGAAAAGTTATTTAAATCCTTGACCTCTTTAATGACCATTACTTTAGGGTCCTAACTGTTGGGAAATCATTGGGGGGCGACATCATATGCGCAGCGGAAGAACAAGAAAAACAAAATCCCCGATTCCCAAAAAGATGTTCGTCGTCGTGCGAAGATTGGTGCGCAAAAATCCGCAAAACACAAAACTGCGTATAAAGATTGTATTACCTAGGGAGATCGTATATCCCTGTTTCCTTGCAGATCCTTAGGAGAGGGTGAAGGAGGTCAAGCGTCCTCCTCTCTAGCGGTGATCCACACAACAGGGTTACGACGACGCTCCTCAAAACTCCAGGCCTTCTCTGAGGTGGAGAGGGAGAGGAGAATAGGAAAGGCAAGCAAAGACTCTAGCCTATGAGGCTGTGAATCCCTCCTATTTATAGAGATCCCGTGTCAAACCCTAATGGGTCCTTCCCTAGTGGGTATTGGATCTGCATCCAATAAGACAAGGGCTCCGTCGGATATCTCATATCCGAACCTCTACTCATCGCAATGCCTACCATATGTGTGTGACCCTCTAGGCCCAATATCGAGCTGGCCGTGAGTCATACCTGTCAGAACTCCTTCTAACTCAGTGAATTATTATCTCTGTAATAATTCACTCGACTCATCGACTACGGACGTACTAGGCCACTACGCCGTAGTCCCCAGACGATACAAGGGAATCCAATCCATTGGACCTGTCTGTCCTCAGTTACCATGTACCTATAGTCCCTCATCCATCTAATATCCCAGAGACCGTATATCGAGCATGGTGTTGTCAGACCCATACGGTTTCTACTCGAGTCTCGCTCTAATCGGATTCTCCCGGAGAACTCTTTCTCTCTCAACCCGAATGACCCTGGCCAGGGATTTGTCTGAGCAAGAACACATGGGATATTCCTCTCATGACGCCGAGAGTGGATGATCCTCTATCGACACTCAATAGCCCTCGTAAGGTAGACTACCACTCCCAATGACCAGCTGTACTAGATCTGGGAACAGCCAAACCTATAAGTCTGGTATCAAAGAGTGGAGCACTCATACAGGACATCCTTGGTGTCTCAAGTCTAAGGACCAGATACACCACTAGGACTACGGAATCGCTGTCTGACAATAAGGCATCATCAACCATCCAGCATTCCGTAAGCGGATCAATTAGTGAACTCATTCTCCAATGAGCACCTGTACTGTATCCCTAGTATCCCTACACGAGCAGCTATGAGACCAGCTGCATCCATCATATGGACGGGTATACAGCACACCAGTCTATCCGGTTATCACGATGTCCCTCTCGAGTAACCTATGACCGGGATTATTTAGGATATGTGTTTAAAGGTGAATCGATCTCATTATCGTGATCTTATCACGATCCGATTCCCATTGCATAAATCCAAGGACATCACAATATATATATGCATTTATGCAATAGTTATAAAGTGATATACGCCAAAATATAATAAGCAAAAAGATTCTGTATCAAGTCACACGTGCCATCACTCACGTGATTGGCTTGTTGGGCACCTATGACTAGCAATCTCCCACTTGACCTAAAGCCAATCACCTATGTGTCTGATCCCCATCAGACCCCTGTGACGCTCAAAGACAATCTGAGACAACGGCTTTGTCAGTGGATCTGCAATGTTATCTTCGGATGGAACTCTTTCCACTACTACATCTCCTCGGGTTACGATCTCTCTTATAAGCTGGAACCTCCTCAGAACACTTCTGATGAGACCTGGGTTCCCTTATTTGAGTAATCACCCCATAGTTGTCGCAATATAAGGAAGTCGACTTGTCGCTATCTGTATCGACTCCCAAATCTGTGATGAACTTCTTCACCCAGACTCCCTCCTTTCCTGCATCCGATGTAGCAATGTACTCCGCCTCTATGGTCGAGTCAGCAGTGGTATCTTGCTTGGAACTCTTCCAGCACACTGCTCCTCCATTCAAAGTGTACACATACCCTGAATTTGACTTGCTATCATCGACATCAGACTGAAAACTTGAGTCAGTGAAGCCTTCAACCTTAAGGCTATTACCTCCATATACTAGTAAAAGATCCTTAGTCCTTCTCAAGTACTTAAGGATACACTTTACTGCTTTCCAGTGCTCCAAGCCTGGATCCGCCTGATACCTGCTCGTGACACTCAGAGCATGCGCTATATCAGGCCTAGTACATAGCATGGCATACATGATAGACCCTATTGCTGAGGCATAAGGTATCATATTCATGTTTGCCCTTTCTTCCGGTAGTTTTCCATGTCAAACCTTTTAACAATGGTTTCTATGTACCTGGACTAGGACAAGCCAAGCATCCTCTTGGATCTATCTCTATAGATTCTAATCCCCAAGATATAGGATGCTTCCCCTAAGTCCTTTATGGAGAAGTGTCTAGATAACCAAGTCTTTACTGTGGATAGCATTCCTACGTCATTCCCAATGATGAGGATGTCATCCACATATAACACCAAAAAGGTGATAGCGCTCCCACTTACCTTCCTGTACACACAAGGCTCATCTTCGTTCTTAAAGAAGTCATAAGATCTGATTGACTCATCAAATCTTATGTTCCAACTTCGGGAAGCTTGCTTTAGTCCATAAATGGATCTAAGCAACCTACACACCTTATCTAGGCAGTTCTTGGACACGAATCCCTCAGGTTGCATCATATACACTTCCTCCTCGAGGTTCCCATTGAGGAATACGGTTTTCACATCCATCTGCCAGATCTCATAATCATAGTGTGCTGCAATAGCCAATAGAATTCTGATGGATTTTAGCATTGCTACGGGTGAGAAGGTTTCGTCGTAGTCAACACCTTGCCTTTGACGATACCCTTTACCCACTAGCCTTGCTTTATAGGTCTCTACCTTTCCATCTACTCCGATCTTTTTTCTTAAAGATCCACTTGCAACCGATGGGTACAATACCTTCGGACGCATCAACTAGGTTCCAAACCTTATTGGAGTACATAGAATCCATCTCAGAATTCATGGCTTCTTGCCACTTCCCGGAGTCTATACTCATAATAGCCTCCTCGTAAGTCTGAGGATCAATATCCTCAACATCCTCTCCTCTAATATGTCCCACATATCTCTCAGGAGGATGAGATACTCTATCAGACCTGCGTAAAGTTGAAACTTGTGTATTAGGTACTTGAACAGACTCGGGCTGTAGAGTGGTGCTTGAGCTTGGTTCTCTAACTTCGCTCAACTCTATCATTCTCCCACTGTCTCCGCCAAGAATGTGTTCATTCTCAAGGAACACTACTCTCTTAGCTACAAAGACCTTTTAGTCCTCGAGATGATAGAAATAATACCCACAAGTTTCCTTGGGGTATCCCACAAATATGCATCGTTTTGTCCTTGATTCTAACTTATCGGGGTTGTGTTTTTTAACGTGGGCAGGGCAGCCCCAAATCTTAACAACCTTAAGATCAGGCTTCTTCCCTTTCCATATCTCATATGGTGTAGACACTACCGACTTAGTTGGAACTCTGTTCAGTAGGTAAGCTGTGGTCTCTAGGGCATATCCCTAGAAGTAGGTCAGCGAAACTCATCATGGACCGTACCATATCTAATAACGTACGATTTCTCCTTTCAGAGACACCATTGAGCTGAGGTGTATAAGGAGGTGTCCATTGGGATAATATCCCATGGTCCTTGAGGAACTGAGTAAACTCTGTACTTAAGTATTCACCTCCTCGATCTGATCGAAGAGTTTTGATACTCTTTCCAGTCTGGTTCTCCACCTCATTCTTATACTCTCTGAATTTCTCAAAGGCCTCGGACTTGTACTTCATTAAGTACACATATCCATACCTTGAGAAATCATCAGTAAATATAATGAAGTAGGAGTAACCTCCAATGGCATGAGTTGACATGGGTCCACATACATCACTATGTATGAGTTCCAACAACTCAGTGGCTCTCTCTCCAGTTCCACTAAATGGAGAGTTGGTCAATTTTCCACGAATGTAAGGCTCACAAGTTGCATAAAACACATAGTCGAATGGATCTAGATATCCATCATTTAGCAACTTTTGAATCATTTCTTTCATGGATGTGACCTAGCCTACAATGCCATAGGTATGCACTGTTCACCTCATCTCGTTTCCTCTTAGACACTTACATTCATGATATGTGGAGTAGTGTCTTGCATAAACAAACCTTTATGCAATATTCCTCTCGTCAATCTCCCCTCGGCTTTGCTAGAATTTACAATAAATTGTAGATGTGATAAGCAATATTGGTATCCAATACCAATGCATTATCACAAAAATCTGCCAATTGGAGATTGATCATGAATATACCTGAAGCTTCTCCAAGCTTCTATTTCGCCCTTTCTACAAGGTACTCTTTGTAGTTCCTCTTCCAGTGCCCATCTTTACCACAGTGGAAGCACTGGCCTTTGTCCTTTGTTGGGTCTTTCTTAACAACCTTTGCTTTACCTTGTTTGCCCTTGCCCTTTCCCTTCTTAAGGACCTTTCTACTTTCCTTTTCTTTCTGGTCTCACCAGTGTAGAGAACTGGCTTCTCTTTCTTAATAATACTCTATGCTTCCCTCAACATATTGAGGAGCTCTGGGAGAGTCACCTCAAGCTTGTTCATATTAAAATTCATTATGAACTGTGAAAAGAAATCTGGTAGGGACTGAAGCACAATGTCCACACACAAGTTATCCTCTAGGACCATTCCTAGACCTGTGAGTTTCTCTATCCACTCAATCATCTTTAGGACATGGTTCTGAACCGGTGTCCCCTTAGTCATCCTAGCGCGGAAGAGGCTCTTGGATATCTCATATCGCTGAGTCCTTCCCTGTTCCTCAAACAATTTGCGGACATGTAGGAGAATGGATCTGGCATCCATCTTTTCATGTTGTCTCTGTAACTCTGGAGTCATAGAGCCCAACATATAGCACTGAGCAAGAGTGGAGTCATCAATGTACTTCACGTAGCGAGCGATCTCATCCTCGCTTGCCCCTTCTTCGGGCGTAGGCATCACTGTATCAAGGACGTACACGATTTTCTCCGCTGTGAGAACAATTCTCAAGTTACGGAGCCAATCCGTATAATTTGGACCAGTGAGGCAGTTGACATCAAGTATGCCACGTAAGGGATTTGAAAGCGACATTTTCTGAAAATAAAGATGTAGCAGAAATGTATAACATGCAGATTTTGCAAGAAATAAACTATCAAGATATGGACTTCTATCTTAATATGCTCCCACTATTTTACTATCGAGTCACGCGACACCCTCAGCACGTAAAACGGAAGTCTCCGGCAGACTTCTAGTGGGGATCAGGATCCAATCAGCGTCTTAGTGTAACCTCGAGGGACTCGACCAATCACACTAAGCCTAAAAAGGTAGGCAACTCTTGCCGATCACAACTCCTTGTGATTCCCATCCTGTTCGGCCTCCGAATCACCATGGCCTCGAGGGACTCGACCAACCATGATGCTCGGTTAAGTCAACACCTTCGTTACAAGATGAGTCTGATTTGATGATATACCCTCGAGGGACTCGACCAAGCATACCATGCCCTCAGGTCACCGGTGACATCTCTATGTCGTAAGCAAGATAGCGAATCGCGATATAAGTGAGTCTCGAGGGACTCGACCAACTCAACCTACACCGGGAATCGGTTCCTACTCATAACGATGGAAGGCCACGTGGGTCAATCTAATTGCCTCACGTTTACCGACTTAATATTATCGAGAGATGTTTCTATATTTGGTCTCCTAATATGACATGTCACACATATACATATTTAATATATATCTACATCGCATGCAAATATATATACATATCTAGTATGTGTATAAGCAATCACACCAGATGATCATGGACCACAACCTAATATGATTAGGCCCGAGCCAGTAGGCCTAATCACTCACATCAAGATCTATGTGTGCAACGGTGCATCTCCATGCCCTGTGATCGTCCATCTCGTCCTCGTCGGTTTCGTCGACATCTTGATGCATCTCCATGCAACACGATCGTCCGTCTCGTGGGTCCCGCTATCGCATCCACGCTCCTACTGCACCTCCTCATGTGATTACAACTTAATCATAGGCACGCAGGCCCGACAATAAACGAGAAATATAATGGAGGTTCACAGACCTCAATAATAATAATCACAAGTACACACATCACACGGTTCATGATCATCCGTCCACACATCATACATCACATGTATAAATAATCATCATCATGTAGGACTACTAGATAATAATAAAAATAATAATCAACTAAACATTTTAATTAATTAATATTTTTTTGAAATCAGGGACATGTAGGGAATTTCTCAATTCCTAAGGGTATTTTCGTAATTTGGACAAAAGATAGAAACTGGAATTTCTCAAATTCCGAGGGGCAAAACTATCTTTTTTCCAGAAAACCCTAATGCCCTTTCCCCTTTTCGCTGCTGCCGCCGCCGCCACTTTGCCGGCGGCGGCCTGTGCGGCGGGGCGAGGGCACTGCCCTCAGTTACCGTGTACCGATAGTCCCTCATCCATCTAATATCCCAGAGACCGTATATCGAGCATGGTGTTGTCAGACCCATACGGTTTCTACTCGAGTCTCGCTCTAATCGGATTCTCCCGGAGAACTCTTTCTCTCTCAACCCGAATGACCCTAGCCAGGGATTTGTCTGAGCAAGAACACATGGGATATTCCTCTCATGACGCCGAGAGTGGATGATCCTCTGTCGACACTCAATAGCCCTCGTAAGGTCGACTACCACTCCCAATGACCAACTGTACTAGATCTGGGAACAGCCAAACCTATAAGTCTGGTATCAAAGAGTGGAGCACTCATACAGGACATCCTTGGTGTCTCAAGTCTAAGGACCAGATACACCACTAGGACTACGGAATCGCTGTCTGACAATAAGGCATCATCAACCATCCAGCATTCCGTAAGCGGATCAATCAGTGAACTCATTCTCCAATGAGCACCTGTACTGTATCCCTAGTGTCCCTACACGAGCAGCTATGAGACCAGCTGCATCCATCATATGGACGGGTATACAGCACACCAGTCTATCCGGTTATCACGATGTCCCTCTCGAGTAACCTATGACCGGGATTATTTAGGATATGTGTTTAAAGGTGAATCGATCTCATTATCGTGATCTCATCACGATCCGATTCCCATTGCATAAATCCAAGGACATCACAATATATATATATGCATTTATGCAATAGTTATAAAGTGATATACGCCAAAATATAATAAGCAAAAAGATTCTGTATCAAGTCACACGTGCCATCACTCACGTGCTTGGCTTGTTGGGCACCTATGACTAGCACTAACTCTTTGGAAGGGATCTTAAAATTTTATTAACAAGTTCAGAATCCGAGAAACTTTTACCAAGTCCTTTTAGACCATTGACGACATCCATAAATTGGGTATATATATCTTCAATGGTCTCACTTGGTTTCATCTAAAACAACTCATAAGTATGGACTAAAAGATTAATTTTTGACTCCTTTACTCTACTAGTGCCTTCGTGAGTAACTTCGAGTGTGTGCCAAATATCAAAAGTCATTTCACAAATAGACACTCGATTGGACTCGTTTTTATCTAAAGCATAAAACAAGGCATCCATAGCCTTGGCATTTAAAGTGAAAGTCTTTATCTCCAACTCATTCCAATCGTTTATTGGAAGAAAAGACTTTTGAAAATCATTTTCGACAATGTTCCAAAGCTCAAAATCCATAGAAATCAGAAAAATCCTCATTCTAGTCTTTCAATATGTGTAATCCATTCCATTGAACATGGGCAGATGTGTAATTGAGTGACCCTCTTGGTTGCTAGCAAATGTTATCTCTCTTGGGTTTTAAACCAAACGAGAGTGACCAAGCTCTAATACCAATTGTTAGGATCAAGAGCGGCACTAACAAGGGAGGGGGGGGGGGGGGGGGGGTGAATTAGTGCAGCGAAAAAAAATGTTGATTGCGAAGAATATTCGTTTCGATTCAATTTATTTCGTAAAGATATTGAACTTGAAAGCTTTCATAAGAGTGCAAAGAGAAGGTTAAGGAAATTTGTAGTAATGTAAATTGCATAAATAGAAAAGCAAACTAGAATTTAGAGTGGTTCGGTCATTGTGACCTACATCCACTTTCGATTCCTCCTCTGTTAAGATTACCAACGTCAATTAATGGTCTTCCTTAAATAGGCAGAGATCAACCACCTCTTTACAGTGCTTTTTCCTTTTCATGAGTTTAGGAGATAATCCTTACAAGTCTCACACCTCTCTTGAATGATATACTTAGAAAAGGAGGAGGAGGACTCTAACACTTTTATAACACTTTAACACTTCAAAGATTCAAGATTATACCAACACTTTCGTACACTTTCATGCAGAAAATAATGAGGTATTGATAGGCCCCAATGGCTTCAGAATTGGAGTAAAAAAGTATCACATCCTTGGATTTCGGGGTACTGGTAGTACCACCACCATTACTGGGCGGTACTACCACCTGCAGTTTGATACTATGCAGTACCACCACCTAGTCTGGGTGGTACGACCACTTGACAAAGCTCGGAGATCGAGCTCTGGCGGTACCACTGCCTGACAGGGGTGATACCACCATCTGATAGCATTAACTGTCAACTGTACCACCGCTAAGAACACTTAGGAGACTGAGTCCCTAGCGGTGCCACCGCCGGTCGTGATTTTATATGCTGAATGAGCTATTCAATTTGGCCCAATTCAGCCCTGTGTAGGGCCCAATTGACCCCTAACTGGGTTAGTGGGATCACCTCCTAATCCTAACTCAACTAATATTCCAACTATAATTAAGGCAAGCAATTAGTCTAGTATGTCGATTTTTCTCTCGACGATCCTCCAACGAACTTCTCGGTGAGTCTTCTGGTGCGCTTCTGGCAAACTCCCGATGAACTCTTGGCGATCTTCCAACGAACTCTTGGCGATCTTCAAACGATCTCTCGGTGAACTCCCGGTACATCATCCGAATCTTCAACTTTGGCCCATCATCTGCGTTACGCCTTACCGCTATCATAGTTAATCCTGAATACTTATCTCAACACATAGATTATGTCAAACAATTTACCAATTGATTTCATCATCAAAATCCGAGATTCAATACAATCCACATAGAATAGAATTCTTAAGTTCTATCAGTAAACCATGAAACGGAAGACATTCTACGTAGGCTTGTCAAAGCCATGGGGCCATGCAGAGGAGCGCAAGCCAATAGCTCAGTCCCAACTTCAACTGATTGAGATATGCAGCAAGCTAAAGTTAGATGAATACATTCATATGATCATTATTTTTGTTTAATTAAAATAAAATTGATATATAAAGTTTGGTTATTTGTCATAGCGATAGTGGGACTACTATGGATTTTGTTCATGCTTTGATTATTTATCATAGAAGGAGGAATTGTATTCATGGTGATAAAATTGATAGTGAGACTATTATGAATCCTATTCTGATTAGAAGCAAATTTATTGATTTTTACTCTTAGACGTGGAGGGATGATAAGCCTACTATGCTTCGTCCATCTTGACTAATTTTTTTTATTAAGATATTTCACTAAGTATCTTTGATTGTTTAATTCAACTATTTAGTCGTAATAAAATCTATGAGATGTCAATTCCCTAGGTCTAGGAAAATGTTTTGACCCTAATGATTTTACTTTAGAGTTTTATAGATTTTATTTAGATATTATATTTGATTATATGATCCAAGTCTTTTTGGACTTTTTTTTATCATGTTGTGCTTTCTCTGGACTAAGATTTTTTTTTATTTTTATCCCAAAGATCGATAATCATGAGTAGCTCAAGGATTTTTGTCCTATATCTCTTTGCAATATGAATTACTGCATTCTTTCCAAAGTCCTCACTAACAAGATCAAGACTTGTTTAGATTCTCTTATTTCCTAAAGAGTAATTTGCTTTTATTTCAGATAGGTTTATCCATAATAATATCTTGGTGACCTATCGATATGGCTCATTCTATATATAATTTTAAGAGAACGTCTCTGTTAGGACTCTAGCTTGGAAAGTCCTAATTGAGAGGGACATTCATGTAAAATTGTTAGGACTTTAGCTAGGAGAGTCCTAATTGAGAGGGACATTCTGTTAGAACTCTAGTTAGGAGAGTCCTAATCGAGATGGGCATTCATGTAGGAGGTTTTTTCTTAGAGAAGAATTAGGAGTTGTAAGGGAATATGAGTCTTGAGTAGGAGTCCTATTAGGAGTTGGTTAGAAGTAAGAGTCTTAAGTAGGAGTCTTATTAGGAGTTAGGGTTTAGAAACCCTATAAATAGCCATGTATTCCTTCTCTTTTTAAGCAATAGATGAATCTTTTCTGCAGCCTTTGAGCAGCAACTTGGAGGGAGGAACCCCTATAGAGTTCCAAGGAGGCCGATCCCCTAAAGAGATCAACCCCAAGTTTAGAATCTGCAAGGGTTCTAACACCTGGTATCAGAGCAGCGTTCTTGGCATCTCGCTGCCCTTCCACAGCCATCCATCAACCCTCCACAACCTCCCAAAGCAATTCCCATAATTGCTTAAAAGATCGTCGCCGAATTCCGCCATCATCTCCACCACCGTGGATCATCCTTTGATCTCCCCGTGAATTGCAACAGATTCTGGTTTCCTACCTTACTGCTGCTGCAATTTAGTTATCCTTATTCGAAAATCCAAAAAAAAAAAACTGTTCCTATATTGCTGCATAAACCTTTCGTCACAAAGTTTTCATCTCTACGACGAAAGATACATTGCAGAATTCCAACCGCATAGCACCATCTGTTTGATCTTACTACTGTGCTTTTTCTATCCAAATTTCTATGAAATTTTTATGACATCTTTGATACTTCCTAACAGCAGATTTCCCTTTGGTTTTCTCAAAAAATTCTCAATATAAACCATTGATTTTTTTACATCTAATCTGCTATACTTGAAAATCTGCACTATAAAATTTCAGCCGCATAGCACTGTTTGTTTGATCTTGATACTATATTGTTTCTATCCAAATCTCTATGAAATTTTTATGATAGCTTTGACACTTCCTAACAGTGGATTTTCCTTTGGTTTTATCAAAAAAATTCTCAAAATAAACTACTGATCTTTTATGTCCAATCTGCTATACTTAAAAATCTGTGCTGCAGAAAATTTCAGCGGCATATTGTTGCCTTAACCCATCTATTTGCAATCTTTTTTGAATGAAATTTCTTATACACTTCATAGATCATCTTGGCTTCCATCTAAAATTGATATATTAAGGAATTCATCTCTAAAAATGATTTTGTGTTACTGCAAATTTTCATCGTAACCCGCTGAAATTTTTCGACGACAATTCTGCTATCGCAACTTGCACCAATTTTTTTGCTGTTATACTGCCGAAATTCTCTTGATTAAATTAGACATCCTTGCTGTCATATAATCTGTGATTTTGCTATTAATTCCCTCCTCAATTCTCTTAAGTTTTTGGTAGAAATTATATCGAGAAACCATTATTTCTTCGACGACAATTCTACTCTTATAAGACAGCACATACTTGCTGCAACCTCCACTGATTTCTATCAAACCTTTGCTGCCATCTACCACAGATCCAAAACTTTCATCCACAGCCCTAAAACTCTGCCAAACCACACCCTCAAACTGCACCCAAAACTGCCACAAAACAAGCCTAAATCGTAGTCTACATCCACTGATCCACCAACCCTTTCGACCATCACTTCTCTCAACCTATACATGCCTTTAACCTAACAACAAAAGAGAGATCTTAACATCATAGATTTGGAGACATATACTATAGCATCTAAGGAGGCAATCAATGCTAAATTCGAAGCCTTGGAGGCGCGAATGGAGGATAAGATTCGGACGCTCTTTACTGAACTCAGATTGGGCCGACCACTAAGCCCGAAGAAATCACATCAAGGAGAGAGCTTTGCCCAATCACACCAAGCCCAAAGATATGACTTCCAAGAGAGGGGAAGCTCTATGACCAACCCCAACTATCCATGCATGAGAGTGGACTTCCCTAGATGGGAAGAAGGAGACCCAATTGGTTGGATCTCGCGCGCGGAGCGATATTTTCGGTACCATAAAATCGCGGATGCATCTATGGTGAAAATTGCAGCTATATATCTTGAAGGGGATGCTATACAGTGGTTTGACTGGTTTGAACATACTTATGGAGTCCTTTCATGGTGACAATTCAAAGAAGGACTGCTGATCCGCTTCAGACCAACCGATTACGAGAATATTGACGGACAACTAGCAAAGATCCGACAAACCTCTACCATTCAAGAGTACCAAACCAGGTTTGAAAGGTTATCTAATCAAACTCATGATTGGCCTCAAAAATAACTATTGAGGACCTTCATTGAGGGCTTGAAGCCGGAGATCCGAGGAGAAGTTAAAGCGCGACAACCGTATACGCTTATGGCAGCCATCTCTTTCGCACGACATCAAGAGGAGCAATTGAACCATGAAGCTCGGAGGACTAGGGTCGCTCTTCAACCAGTAATATTGAAGCCCTTAGCCCCCCCTACTGTCGACCAAGTCCCTACACCAAAGAGGATAACAAGAGAAGAGCTTCGGGAGCAATATGCGAAGGGGTTATGTTGGCATTGTGACGAGCCGTGGAGCCGTGAGCATCGCTGTAGTAAAGGGGGACTTCTTATGATTGAACTGATAGAAGAAGAGGTCATTGAACATCCAAAAGAGAGTATTGAACATGAAGAAGAAGATGCAGAAGAAGAGCCACAACTGACCGAAGTTACGGTACATACACTAGCTGGCTACTCAAACCCGCAAACGATGAAAGTTGGAGGCCTTCTCAAACAACAACTGATCACTGTTCTCATCGACACGGGTAGCACTAATAACTTCCTAAACAGTAAGGTTGCTGTCCATATGAACTTACCTATTGAGAATTGCAGCAGGTTTGTCGTTAAGGTCGCCAACGGACGGATTTTGAAGTGTGATCATAGGTGCCCGCAGGTGAAACTATTGCTGTAGGACCAAGAGATAATTGCAGATTTCTTCCTCCTCCCTCTTGATGATCTTAAGGCCATACTCAGAATTAAATGGTTGATGACATTAGGTGATATTTCTTGGAATTTTATGTAACTAATTATAAAATTTTACAGTAAGGAGAAACAGGTGATACTACACGGGAAACGTGAGGGCGACGTAACGACGATTTGCACACAACAAATGGAGAAGGTTTTGCATAAAGCATGCAGTGGCTTTTTGGTATAACTTGAGCAGCAAACTAAGGGAGAGCCAACAAAATTTGAAGATCCAAATCTACATCCTTTGCTTGCTGAATTTTCAGATATATTTGACGAACCGCACAACCTACCTCTTACCCGTCGTTTTGATCATTGTATAACGATTCTTCCAGGCAAATCTCCAGCAAATGCTCAGCCATATTAGTATCCACATCTCCAGAAGGATGAAATAGAAAGGATTGTAAAAGAGATGCTCAAAACAGGAGTTATTCGGCCATGTTGCAGCTCCTACTCTTCACCGGTGCTCCTCATACGAAAGAAGGATGGAATATGGCGATTATGTGTTGATTACCGAGCTCTCAATGGCATAACCATCAAGGATAAATATCCTATTCTAGTAGTAGATGAGTTGCTAAGGGAGCACAAATCTTCACAAAGTTGGACCTTCGATCCGGGTATCATCAAATACGAGTATGCGAAGAAGACATACCGAAAACCACCTTTTGAACACACAATAACCACTATGAATTTTTGCTTTCTTCAAAAGAAGGTGGAATATCTTGGGCATATCATATCAGAGGAAGGTGTGGCAGTAGACCCCTTCAAAATTGGAGCAATGCAAAACTGGCTGACCCCAAGGAACATAAAATTGCTACATGGCTTTTTGGGTTTAACAGGCTACTACTGCAAGTTCGTGAAAAACTATGGAGAGATTAGTGCACCAGTTACTTCCTTACTGAAAAAATATGTCTTCCAATGGTCGGACAGAGCCTCCGCTGCCTTCGACAAACTTAAGGCAGCCATGACGACGACGCCGGTGCTAACACTACCAGATTTCAACTGACCCTTCATTATTGAGGCCGACGCATCTGAAGTCGGAATTGGAACCATTCTCATGCAAGATGGTCAACCACTCACATACACTAGCAAGGCATTATCTCCCTCCCATCAAAATAAGTCAATATATGATAAGGAGATGCTTGCCATTGTGCGCGCAGCAACGAGGTGGAGACCCTACTTGATTGGTCGACGATTTCAAATTAAAACCGACCATAAAAGCCTCAAGTACTTTTTGGAGCGAAAGATATCATCCCCTAAGCAGCAAAAATGGGTAACAAAACTTCTTGGATTTGATTATGAAATAACTTACAAAAAGGGGAAAGAGAATGTTCTTGCAGATGTGTTTTCGCAGCTACCTGAGCAAGCTGAATTTTCAGTCGTTTTACTTCCAACCAGCGACTTCCTTGAGGATATTAAGATAGAATGGCAGGAACATTCGGTGACCAGTAAGATAAAAAAAAAAAATTAGAGGAAGCACCAAGCTCCGTGGCTCATTACAATCGGGACTCAAAAGAATTATTCTATAAGGGATGCATTGTGCTTGTGACAAATTCTACTTGCATCTTCAAGAGCAGATTTTGGACAAAGTTATTCCATATGCAGGGTACTAAATTGAAAAGGAGTGCGACATATCACCCATAAACCAACAGCCAGACGGAAGTTTTAAATAGGTGCTTGGAGATAGCCCAAAGCCACCCACCAAATATGACTACCCAAAGAGAACTCCAGACCCAGCCAAGTGCCATTATTGATCAACGGATCGTGACTCGACGACGATGACCCACTAATGAAGTGCTAATACAGTGGGCGAACCTACCAATAGAAGATGCCACATGGGAGAACTATGACGATTTGAAGATCAAATTCCTAGAATTCACGAATCATCAGCCTCGAGGACAAGGCTGATTTGAAGAGGGCGGGTCTGTTAGGACTCTAGCTTGGAGAGTCCTAATTGAGAGGGACATTCATGTAAAACTGTTAGGACTTTAGCTAGGAGAGTCCTAATTGAGAGGGACATTATGTTAGAACTCTAGCTAGGAGAGTCCTAATTGAGAGGGGCATTCATGTAGGAGGTTTTTTCTTAGAGAAGAATTAGGAGTTGTAAGGGAATAGGAGTCTTGAGTAGGAGTCCTATTAGGAGTTGGTTAGAAGTAAGAGTCTTAAGTAGGAGTTAGGGTTTAGAAACCCTATAAATAGCCATGTATTCCTTCTCTTTTCTTAAGCAATAGATGAATCTTTTCTGCAGCCTTTGAGCAGCAACTTTGAGGGAGAAACCCCTATAGAGTTCCAAGGAGGCCGATCCCCTAAAGAGATCAACCCCAAGTTTAGAATCTGCAAGGGTTCTAACAGTCTCCTCTTGTTATAATTAAATTGGATCTCGAGGAAGCTTATGATCATTTATCACGAGATGCTATTATTAGGGTACTAAAGATGATTAATTTTTTAAATCAATTTACAAATTGAATTTACTAATATATCTTCTCTTCTTTTCTTGCCTAATTAAGAAATATTTTTAGGGGTCAGTGTGGGATTAGATAAGGTGACCTAATATCTCCTTAACTTTATATTTTGATTGCTCATATCTTTATTTTTATACTTAATGACGCTTATGATAAGAAACTTATCACCCCTTCTAATTTTAAACGTAAATTTAAAATTTATCATCACATGTATGTAGACGATATTTTTCTTTGCTTTATGGCTAACAAACGATTGTGTGACACTATTAGAAATATTTTTCATCTTTAGAAGACCCTTACTAATTGAAAGATTAATTTATCTAAATCTAAGATTTTTTTCCCAAAGAGTACTTATAGAAGTATAATAGGAGGGGTATTTATTACACTTTTATGTTAATGAGGGATATTTTCCTTTTAAATACCTAGGGACACTTATTGCTTCTAGACGGGTTAGTAAAGCCCATCTTTTGATTTGGTGTAGCCTATTGTTGATAGGATTGTGAATTGGCAGAGACCTGTTTATCACAAGTGGATCATATTATTCTAATTAATTCTATTCTGAACTTCATTCCTCTTTATTTCTCAATCCCGTCTTGGATACCAAATGTTATCATTGATGGGGTTATGAGATATGTTATGAAGTTTCTTTAGGGTAATAGTGAGAACTCTCAAAGTCTTCATCTCCTTCCATGGGAGATGGTGGCTCTTCCTAAGCATGAGGGAGGCTTGAGTATTAAGGACCTTCATATTATGAAATTTGCCTTGTAAGGGAGGAGGATTGAGGTGGTATGGTTATGTTGACCTTTAAAACTTGTATTTCTCTTAAGTTGGTATATATGTTCTGGGGGGTTTTAATTCCTTTCTTATGTCTCATATATATATATATATATATATATATATATATATGGAAGGGAATAAGGCTTCTAATTGGCTAGCAACACATGCTAGAATAACCAGAGAGATATTTGTTTGGAGCAGGAAGTGACCCTCTCAACTGATCAGTTTTGTGTGCTCTGATCTACAGAGCTCTTCTTATATTTCTACAGTTTAGTTAATATGATTTTACTTTTAATCATAAAATCATGGTATATTATAAAGTTTAATCATATTAGAAATGTGATAAGGAATCTGCTGGAAATACTATATTAGCATGGTATATGAAGAGAATATTTTTTCCTTAAATCAATGGTTACATAATTTATACTATATCATACAATCCTTCTACATATATATTTCACTAATATTAAACTAAATAAGGGCTTTTTGTGCCCACTATCACTAAAATATTAAACTGGCAGATTGATTTGTTATTAAGCTAAGTAGTTATGAAATAAGTCATATTTACAAGCAAAGCAAGAGAATAAAGAAACTCCTTGTTTGATTTAGACTTCTAACCTATCTAATTTGCCTCTCTAATCACGAGAATATAAGAATAAACATAATTATTGCATGTGATTTATTTGAGGCTCCTCCTCCATTTCCCCTTCAGTTCCTCTCGCCTGTAAGGCTATTCCCCCTAAACCCTTGGACCCTAGCAAGGTTTCCTCCGCTAACCCTCATCTCACTTCCTGGCTTGTGTCCTCACTATCTCTACTGCTTTCTCCATTGCTAATATTGGTAATCTTCTTCACAAATCCCCATGAATGGATAGGATCAAATCGTCATCTTCCACTTTTGTCAAGTTTAATTAGGAACAATTGCAGATCCAGCATCAGCCCTGATCTTCTTGCTTGATTAATAAGTTTCTCTTAGCTTTTCATTCTTAACACTACCATTCACAAACTATGGTCCAAGTATCTCTCTTATTGTTATAGATTTTAAATATATTTTTTCTCTCTTCCGATAAAGTTTTGAGACGGATTCTATTCCAAGTCCTCATCGAAGGATCTTGGCATTTTCATGGTGACATTTTACAACTCATTCCATAGCATCCTAATTTTAAACCCATGACTATCAAAATCAATATTACCCTAATCTGAATTTATTTATTAGATCTTTTGACTAAGTATTGGAACGAGGAATCTCTCTTCCATATTACTTTTCCGTTTGATTATCCTATTAAAATCGGCTCAAGATCTATTCATTTTAAATATAGTCGATTTACATGTATCTATGTCGAAATTAATCTCACTAAAACTCTAATATAAGGTTTTTGGTTTGGTGAACTTAATGAAGTTTTTTTTCCATGTTATTTCATTAAAAAAATCTTTCTTCTTTATGTTATCATTATGGTTGATTAGCACTAATGCTTGCATCAACCCTCGTAACTCTTCTACTTCTTTCGTCAGTCTCTCTAATCCTCCGGATCAGACTGTCTCAATCAAACTTTGACTGATATACAAGAGAGTAATAAAAATCCTATGTGGTCCTTGGATCCGAGTACAACGTCACTCTTTTTGAAAGAAGGCTCCGGTGAAAGGTGTGGTGCTCTCGCTAGTGGTAGAATCATGGAAGCAACTGTTAGAACCTTTGCAGATTCTAAACTTGGGGTTGATCTCTTTAGGGGATCGGCCTCCTTAGAACTCTATAGGGGTTCCTCCCTCCAAGTTGCTGCTCAAAGGCTACAGAAAAGATTCATCTATTGCTTGAGAAAAGAGAAGGAATATATGGCTATTTATAGGGCTTCTAAACCCTAACTCCTAATAAGACTCCTACTTAAGACTCTTACTTCTAACCAACTCCTAATATGACTCATACTCAAGACTCTTATTCCCTTACAACTCCTAATTCTTCTCCAAGAAAAAACCTCCTAACAGAATATCCCTTTCAATTAGGACTCTCATAGTTAGAGTCCTAACAGAGTGTCCCTCTCAATTAGGACTCTCCTAGCTAGAGTCCTAACAGAATGTCCCTCTCAATTAGGACTCTCCTAGCTAGAGTCCTAACAGACCCGCCCTCTTCAAATCAGCCTTGTCCTCAAGGCTGAGAACTCAGGGAACCGGGTCTTCAGCTCCTCATATGGTTCCCATGTGGCGTCTTCAAGTGGTAGATTATTCCAATGCACTAGTACTTCAGTAGAGGGATGTCGGCGACGCATCACGATCCTGCGATCGAGGATGGCCTGTGGTTGGGCTTGAATAACTCCATCCTCAGTTGTGTTGGGCAGTTGGATCTAGGGTGACTCGTGTTCTCCCAACTTGGGCTTTAGGCATGATACGTGGAAGACAGGGTGAATTTTGGCATCTTCAGGTAATTTAAGTCTGTATGCCACGGCTCCAATACGCTCTGTGATCTGATAGGGCCCATAAAAACGTGGGGATAGCTTCATGGAGGCTCGAGTGTTGATAGAGAGTTGCTTGTATGGTTGTAGGCGAAGATAAACCCAATCTCCCACTGAAAATTCTCTTTCACTTCGTCGTGTGTCGGCTTGCTGCTTCATTCTAGCTTGAGCAGTAGAGAGATTATCTTTTAACAGTTGTAAGAGTTTGTCCCTATCAATCAATTCTTGGTCAACCTGATCTACCTTGGCCGAGCCAATTACATACTTTGGAATCACAGGTGCTGGTCGACCATACAATGCTTCATAAGGGGCACATTTTGTAGATGAATGATATGTAGTATTATACCACCATTCGGCCCAAGGAAGCCATTTTGCCCACTCTTTTGGTCGGTCGCTAGCGAAACACCGGAGGTACGTCTCTAAGCACCTATTTACCACCTTTGTTTGGCCATCAGTTTGTGGATGATATGCTGTGCTCATCTTGAGTTTGGTGCCTTGTAACTGAAATAACTCGGTCCAAAATTTACTAGTGAAGATCCTGTCATGATCACTTACGATGGACCTTGGCATCCCATGCAGTTTAACAATATTTTCTATGAAAATCTGAGCAATACTAGCAGCAGTGTAGGGATTTCTCACAGCACAAAAATGAGCATATTTCGTAAGTCGATCAACCACCACGAGAATCGTGCTTTTACCTTTGGAAGATGACAGCCCTTCAATGAAGTCCATGGAGATGTCAGTCCATACTGAGTCTGGTAAGGGTAGTGGTTGTAGCTTCCCTGGATTTGCCACAGTTTCACCCTTGTGCTGTTGACATACATCACATTGTGCCACATATTTAGCAATAATTTTTTTCATCCCTCTCCAATAAAAATTTTGCTTCACTCTTTTGTAGGTTCTTAGGAATCCAGAGTGCCCTGCTGAAGGTATAGAGTGCATTTCATGCAAGATGATTGCGATGCAAGGGGAGTCAGGTATAAGCACAATGTGACCTTTGTAGCGTAAATCCCTCAAATCCCAGGTGTAGTGGGCTATTGCACTTGGATCCTCCTCCAATTTTTTTATGATCTTGCTGATCTCTGGATCCTTCTTTCATTCTTCCCTAATGTCCTTGAGGAGACCGGTGGTAGAAAGGGAGATGGCTGAAACCTTAGCTTGTTCAGGTAGCCGTGAGAGTGCATCTGCAACAACGTTTTCTTTCCCCTTTTTGTAAATAATTTCATAATCAAATCCAAGAAGTTTGGTTACCCATTTTTGCTGCTCAGGGGATGATATCTTTTGCTCCAAAAAGTACTTGAGGCTTTTATGGTTAGTTTTAATTTGAAATCGCCGGCCGATCAGGTAGGGTCTCCACCTCGTTACTGCGTGTACAATGGCAAGCATCTCCTTATCATATACTGACATATTTTGATGGGAGGGAGATAATGCCTTGCTAGTGTATGCGAGTGGTCGACCATTTTGCATGAGAACGACTCCAATTCCGACTCCAGATGCGTCGGCCTCAATGATGAAGGGTCTATTGAAATCTGGTAGCGCAAGCACCAGCGTCGTTGTCATGGCTGCTTTAAGTTTGTCGAAGGTAGCAGAGGCTTTGTCCAACCATTGGAAAGCATCTTTTTTCAGTAAAGAAGTGAGTGGTGCACTGATCTTCCCATAGTCCTTAACAAATTTTCGGTAGTAGCCCGTTAGTCCAAGGAACCCCCGCAGTAATTTCACGTTTGTAGGTTTCGGCCAGCCTTGCATTGCCTCAATTTTTGTTGGGTCTACCGCCACTCCTTCTGATATTATATGCCCAAGGTACTCTACTTTTTGCTGGAGAAAGCTGCACTTTGGTTGCTTAACAAAAAGAGTATTCTCCCGAAGGATCGTCAAAACAATCCGTAAATGCTGAAAGTGAGTCTCAAGAGAAGGGCTGTAAATGAGAATATCATCAAAAAATACCAGCACAAATTTACGAAGAAAGCTCCGAAATATATCATTCATGAGACTTTGAAAGGTTGAAGGAGCATTAGTGAGTCCAAAAGGCATTACCAAGAATTCATAATGGCCATCATGTGTGCGAAATGCAGTTTTTGGAATGTCATCGTTACATACCCGAATTTGGTGGTAACCGGATCGGAGGTCCAACTTCGTGAAGACTCGAGCTCCTTTCAATTCATCAAGAAGTTCATCCACCACTGGTATTGGGTATTTGTCCTTGACAGTGATGCCATTTAAAGCTCGGTAGTCGATGCATATCCGCCAAGTTCCGTCCTTCTTGCGTACAAGTAGCACCGGTGAGGAATAGGGGCTGCAACTTGGTCGAATCACCCCTGTTTCAAGCATCTCCTTTACGATCTTTTCAATTTCATCTTTCTGGAGGTGAGGATATCGGTATGGTCGAGTGTTCGCTGGTGGCTTGCCCGGAAGGATTGAAATTCGATGGTCATGTTGCCGAGAAGGAGGAAGACCGCGCGGTTCAGCAAATATGTCGGCAAATTCAGTAAGCAATTGGGCAAGATTTTGATCTTCAAATTCTATTTTCTTCCCCTCTGGTTGCTGCTGGAGGTGCATCAAAAAGGCACCATTTACCTTGTGTAAAACTTTTTCCATTCGTTGGGTCGAAATAGTGGTAACGTTGCTTCCGCGCTTCCCGCGTAGGATGATCTGTTTGCCCTTATAGTAGAATTTCATAATTAATTTAGGAAAGTTCCAAGAGACATCACCTAGTGTAGTCAGCCATTCTATACCAAGCACTGCCTTATAGTCATCGATTGGTAGGAGGAAGAAATCGGTGATAATTTCTTTGTCTTACAGTAATAGTTTCACCTGCGGGCATCTTTGGTCGCACTTTAGGATTCTACCGTCAGCAACCTTTACATCGAACTTGCTGCAACCTTCAATATGCAGTGCCATCCGAGCAGCAACCTTACTATTCAGGAAGTTATTAGTGCTACCCGTGTCGATGAGAACAGTGATCGGCTGTTGTTTGAGAAGGCCTCCAACTTTCATCGTTTGCGGATTTGAATAGCCGGCTAGTACGTGTACCATAATGTCGGTCGGCAGTGGCTCTTCTTCCATATCTTCTTCTTCATGTTCAAGGCTCTCTTCTAGATGTTCAATGACCTCTTCTTCTACTGGTTCAATCATAAGAAGTCTACCTTTTTTACAGCGATGCTCGCGGCTCCACGACTCGTCGCAATGCCAACATAACCCCTTCGCAGATCGCTCCCGAAGTTCTTCTCTTGTTAACCTTTTCGGTGCAGGGACTCAGTTGATAGTAGGGGGGGCTGAGGGCTTTAGTATTGTAGGTCGTGGAGTGATCCTTGTCCTCCGGGCTTCATGGTTTAATCGCTCCTCTTGAAGTCGTGCGAAAGAGATGGCTGCCATAAGTGTGTATGGTTGTCGCGCCTTAACTTCTCCCCGGATCTCCGGCTTTAAGCCCTCAATAAAAGTCCCCAATAACTGTTTTTCAAACCAATCACGAGTTTGATTAGATAACCTTTCAAACCTGGTTTGGTACTCCTGAATGGTGGAGGTTTGTCGGATCTTTGCTAGTTGTCCGTCAATGTTCTCGTAATAAGTTGGTCCGAAGCGGATCAGGAGTCCTTCTTTGAATTGTCGCCATGAAAGGGCTCCATAAGTGTGTTCAAACTAGTCAAACCATTGTATGGCATCCCCTTCAAGATGTATAGCTGCAATTTCCACCATGGATGCATCCGCAGTTTTATGGTACTGAAAATATCGCTCAGCGTGCGAGATCCAACCAATTGGGTCTCCTTCTTCCCATCTAGGGAAGTCCACTCTCATGCGCGAATAGTTGGGGTCGGTCATAGAGCCTCCCCTCTCTTGGAAGTCATCTCTTTGGGTATGATGTGATTGGTTAGAGCTCTCTCCTTGATGTGATTTCTTCGGGCTTGGTGGTCGGCCCAAACTGAATTCGGTAAGGAGAGTCCGAATCTTATCCTCCATTCGTGCCTCAAAGGCTTCAAATTTAGCATTGATTGCCTCCTCAGATGCCATAGTATATGACTCCAAATCTGTGATGTTAAGATCTCTCTTTTGTTGACGAGTTAAAGGCATGTATAGGTTTGATAGAAATCAGTGAAAGTTTGCTGCAGAATTGTGTTGTCTTGTAAGAGCATAATTATTGTCGAAGAAACAGCGGTTTCTCGACGAAATCTCCACAAAAAATTTGAGAGATTTGAGGAGAGAGTTGACAGCAATATCTCAGTTTATATGATAGCAAGGATGTCCATCAAAAAAAATTTCGACAGTAACAGCAAGAAAATTGGTGTAAGTTGCGATAGCAGAATTCTCGTCGAAAAAATTCAGCAACTTACGATGAAAATTTGCAGCAATATAGGAACGATTTTTTTTTTTTTTTGGATTTTCGGATAGGGATAAATAAATTCCAGCAGCAGTAAGGTAGGAAACCAGAACCTGTTGCAATTCACGGGGAGATCAAAGGTTGATCTGCGGTGGTGGAGATGATGGTGGAATTCGACGACAATCTTTTAAGCAATTGTGGGAATTGCTTTGGATGGTTGTGGAGGGTTGATGGATGGCTGTGGAAGGGCAGCGAGACGCCAAGAATGCTGCTCTGATACCAGGTGTTAGAACCCTTGTAGATTCTAAACTTGGGGTTAATCTCTTTAGGGGATCGGCCTCCTTGGAACTCTATAGGGGTTCCTCCCTCCAAGTTGCTGCTCAAAGGTTGCAGAAAAGATTCATCTATTGCTTTAGAAAAGAGAAGGAATACATAGCTATTTATAGGACTTCTAAACCCTAACTCCTAATAGGACTCCTACTTAAGACTCTTACTTCTAACCAACTCCTAATATGACTCATACTCAAGACTCCTATTCCCTTACAACTCCTAATTCTTCTCCAAGAAAAAACCTCCTAACAGAATGTCCCTTTCAATTAGGACTCTCCTAGTTAGAGTCCTAACAGAGTGTCCCTCTCAATTAGGACTCTCCTAGCTAAAGTCCTAACAGAATGTCCCTCTCAATTAGGACTCTCCTAGCTAGAGTCCTAACAGCAACCACATGAAGAAAAGAAGGTTCTTATGGTACCCTAACACCGTTGACCATGCCAAACATCAATCGGATGTTTCACGTTAGTGGTAACATGTGTTTTCGGCAGACAACTATCTATTCTTGTCTTTTCGCTTGTCACATCCCTTGGGACTGAAACGATGCCTAAAACACTGCTTTTAACACCTCTTCTTTAAATGTGGTGGATCTACTACCACCATGAATCTAACCCATAATACCTCTTATGAGATTATGTTAGCTTTAACACCTTCAACGATGAATGATTCTTTTACACTTATGGATCGAAGATAATTATATATTATTTTTTTATTTCGATTTTTATATCTTAAAAAATAATATTGAGATCTCTAAAAGATAAAATATTTAATACTAATTTTTCTTACATATTTAATTTCGTTAACGAAAAAATCATACGTTATTATGTATATAAAAAAATGAATGAAAAAAATAAAAATATAATTTTATTATTTTTTAAATTATTAAATTTATATCTACTTCTCGTATATATTTTTTTTCTATTTTCTCTTTCCGATTTACTACTCCGTCGCTCGCCCACCGCACCCACTCGACATGTATTGTTTGACCATCATTGCATTTGTACCGCTCTTATATCGCTTCTACACCGTTCGTCGTTGCCTCTTCTGCACCGTCCACCGCCTGCCTCTTTTGCACTAGACCCAGCTCGCCCTAATTAGTATTATTGGAATTGCAATGCGTCATGTAGTATTCCCTTTGATCGAACGTCTGGAGAGGCAAAAGAAAACCCACAAGGAAACCTGGGAACTGATCGAGTTCTTAGCCTATGATCCAAAGCACTTGGAGTTCTTTTTCATGGGAAGACGGAAAGGCGTCGAGAAAAGTTCTCTTGGACGTGACATCAGCAGTTCTCGACCAGGACACCCTCCTCCGTCCACAGACACTGGTGAAGGCCAATAAGTAAATGGAGGGAACCGAGATAAAGCCTTTGATAGGTTTGCGGAAAAGTTATTTATGTTTGTGTGGCACAAGGATGCCAATCACGAAGCAGCAGCAGCAAAAGAGCTCCAGAAGAGCATGAAGGAGGCGATGGAGGAACTGTCCGGTGAATCCACAACTAGAAGATGGGACGAGCTCCCCCGATCTTCGGTGCACAAATGTGTCTTCCTGAGTTCGTCAGGACGATCTTGCTAGTATGTCCGCAGGCAGCAGCATACCTGGACACCAAGGGGAGAACGGTTCTCCAAGTGGCAGTAGAGAACTGAAACTTGAGATCGTGGAAATTTTACGTGTGATAACGCAAGGGACTGTCCCATCCTATCTGATAAAAATTAAACGAAGAATATAGAAAAATAGAAATTATAGAAGAAATTATGAAATATATAAGATGTAATTGTCTAGTTCATTTTGATAGTGAGCTCTTGATAGCTATTTATACATACTCATCAGGGAGGTTATACATATTCAGTATAGAGGATTTTTCTCAACTGATTTGAGTGAGTCTGCTAGTTGATTAGCTGTATGAGAAACACAGAGTTATGTCTGATAACTTGATCTCGTTTCATGTGGGAATGGAACACTGGATTAATAGAAGATTGAAAAAAATTCTCGACCAACTTTCGAAAGTTGGCAAATACTGTGGAAACATCAGACTTATGGTGGAGAGGATATAACCATGTGTACTTAGTAAAATAGTCTACAAAAATGACATAAAAGCGAAACTTGTCAAGAGAAGGAATTGGAGCAGGGCCCCACACGTCGGTATAAATGATTTCAAATAGTTTAGAGCAAGAAATGAAGGTTGTCCCAAAAGGCAGTTTATGACTTTTATTGCAAAGACAAGCATCGCAATGATTGATAGTGCTATTGATTTTCAAGGTAGGAAGAGAATAACGAGAAAGTAATTTTTGCTGGATAAAAGGGGAGGGATGACCAAGACGACGATGCCATATATCAACCGAAGCTGCGACTGAAGAGTGAGCAATAGGAAGGGTAATTTGCGAAGCGGATGGCCACTCATAAATGTTGTCTTTATTCTGACCCTGGACCAAGGATGCCCCCGTGCTCAAATCCTTGACAAGAAAAAAGTTAGGAAAGAATTCAATTGAGTTATTATTTTGTTTACAGAATTGAGAAATGGAAATGAGGTTTCTTTTAATGTTAGGTGCACATAGAACATCATCAAGTGTAAAAGTTATGGTAAGTAAACTAAGCGTTGAGGAACCAGAATGAGTAATAGGAATTCTTTTACCATCACCGATGATGATATCTTCATTTCCGTCATAGTTGTTGTGGATGAATAAGTTTTGAAGATCAGATGTGATATGATGAGAGGCGCCCAAGTCCACAATCTAATTAGGTTGGGTAGGAGTTGGAGGAGCCATGAAATTCGCCTAAGGCCACTATGATGGAGCAGGGAGTCGGGCGAGACTGACAGACTTTCACGGAGTGTCCGACTTTATCACATAGTTGGCAAATGACTCGTTGGTGACTTGTGAAGTCAGGACGCGACGGTTGAGGATTATGAAAGTTACCACCTTGATATGGATAAGGGGGGTTTGGTCTGGGCCCCATAGGGCTAGGAGGTAACTTAGCCAAATCGTTGTTGATGTGCTTATTGTACTGGTTGCTCTTCCTCTTGGATTTTTGATTGACCTGAGCTGTAATAGGTGGTCCGGGCAACCTATCATCACGCTTCAAGTATGTCTCATAGTTGATCAACTTATCATAAAGTTCTTCGAATGATATTGGTGAGTCGCATGCCCGAAGTGCTGCTGTCAGTTCTTTGTACTCACCTCCTAGGCCATTGAGGGTATAGATTAGGACTTCTTCATCACTGAGAGAATGACCTATCAAAGCTAAATCATCGATGATAACTTTGATATATTGTAGATAATCAGCAATAGTACTTCCCTCTTATTTCGTTTTCATCAGATTGGAGAGAAGTCTGAGCATGCGAGTACCCGAGCGATTTGCCAAAGTTGTTTGTAACTTGCACCATGCTTCTGCAGCAGTTGTACATGAGGATATCAGCGGGGCAATGGATCCAGCAATGAAAGCTTGAATAGCTTGGAGGATGAGGCGATCTTGACGTAACCATAGTTTGTGGGCTGGATTTGGCACTGGACTGGGTTCACTTGGGATGTTGATCATTTCAGGTAGACACTGGAGAGAGCCATCAATGTAACATAGGAGATCATAGCCAAATAGAAGATTAGAAAGTCGTGCTCGCCAAGATGCGTAGTTGCCGCCTTTGGATAATTTGAAGGGAATTAAGTGCTGCAGCATTGATGGTGATAAGACTTTGAAAAGTGAGTCCCTGCAAAAACAGGGATAGGAATATCGAAAGAGGAAAATAAAGACATCCCAGATATTTTATGGCGGTTTAAGTGATCTTTACAAAAGATATAAAGATATAGGAGGGAGGGAGAAGGAGAAAAGCAGATTGATGCACTACAAAGGAGGCTGCAGCGATGCACTGCAGAGGAGGCTACAGCGATGCACTGCATAGGAGGCTACAGCGATGGGCAAGGAAGCTACAGCGGTGAGCAAGAAATCTGCAGCGATTAGGTGAAAAGAAAAGAAAAAAAAAATCTGGAGCAGTTACAATTGTAGAGAAATTGCTGCAGCAGAGGGAAGCGACTGTAGATGGAAGTTGTAAAAACTGCAATCGTTCCTATTGCCGCAGGAAGGCATGATGGCTGTGGCAGTAAGGATGGCGGCAGTAGCACTTCTTGCACGAGTGAGATGTGGGAACGAGGAGGAGAGGTCGCTGGCTGAGGAGCAGTTGCAAGGACAGTGGCCACCACGATAGTGTAGGCGAGGTTCTTGTGAGGGTAGGAGGTGGTCGAGCAGTCTTCGACTCTAGAACAGGAAGCAGCAACATCGGAGGAGTAGTAGAAGGCTTCGGCAGAGCTGCCTACATCCACAAGGAAGAAGGCTATGATACCATGATAAAAATTAAACGAAGAATATAGAAAGATAGAAATTGTAGAAGAAACTATGAAATGTATAAGATGTAATTGTCTAGTTCATTTTGATAGTGAGCTCTTGATAGCTATTTATACACACTCAGCAGGGAGGTTATACACATTCAGCATGGAGGATTTTTCTCAACTACTTAGAGATTTCCTCAACTGTGAATGGTTTCTAGCTACCATTCACAGTCGAGAAGAACACAAGAGTACCATCCTGCATTTTGCTTCCACCAAAGGCCCTGGTGGTGACCAAGCTGCAGTACAGATGCAAGATGACCTGATATGGTTTGAGGTCGAGTTGATAGCTAATAGCTACATTAATATTCCTTCTTGGTACAACAAATTAATTAGCACTCGCATGATCTGTATGCTGATGGTGAGAGACATGGCTCCTCGAGAATTAGTGTACTACCGAAATGTATGTAGAGAAGATGGCACAAGTGATGTTTAGTGAGAGTCACAAAGAGATAAAAGGAACAACTTGTTGAGATTTGATTCATTGATATCTAGGTAGTTATAATGATCTAGTAGTTACAGGTGATTTCAATAACTACCTCAATCATGATCTAGTAGTTATAGGGTAGTTTCAGTAACTACCTCAATCATGATCTAGTAGTTATAGGGTGGTTATCACTAGGTCTTATAAATATAGAGAGTGTATAAATTTAGAGAGTGTATGTATTTGGGAATATCTTGTAAGTGTTTTTGTCAATTCTCCTATTTTTAATACTACAATAGTATTCTGTTTTTTTCTTGCTCCTCCATCCCTAAAATTTGTGGTATCAGAATCTAGTTTCAATCTAAACTGAGCATTATGACTTTCAATGTCTTAACCCCTTATTCCCATCTTCTCGAGCAATTGCTATTAATTTTGGAGTATCAAGATGAAGACTCTATTCAAGTCTTAAGATCTTTGGGACTTAATAGAGAATGGATATACGAATCCAGATGACGAAATCAGACTGAGGGAGAATAGAAAGAATGACTCAAAGGCATTGTTCTTCATTCAATAAGCTATACATGAGACAATCTTCTCAAGAATTGTAGTAGCGACAACCTCAAAGCAAGCTTGGTTGATACTTTAAAATAAATTTCATGGCTCATCAAGGGTGATTATGGTAAAACTTCAAACCTTTCGTGATGAGTTTGAAATTTTGTTCATGAAAAGCAATGAATCGGTGCAAGATTTTCTTTCTCGAGTGACTGAAATTGTTAGTCAAATGAAATCTTATGGTGAACATCTTCCTGATCATATAATTATTGCAAAAGTTTTGAGAAGTTTAATTATAAAATTTGATCATATTGTCGCCGCAATTGAGGAGTCAAAAGATTTATCTATATATTCATTTGATGAACTAATGGGTTCCTTGCAAGCACATGAAGTAAGGTTGAACAGGTCACTTGAAAAAAGTGAAGAGAAAGCATTTCAGGTTAAGAGGGAGTCTTCTACTTCAAAAGAAGACAAAAAATCAACAGGAAGAGGACGTGACAAAGGAGGATTTCGTGATAGAGGAAATGGAAGAGGAAGAAGACACTTTGATGGGCATGATGAACAAAGGCAATCAAATTATGATAAAAAAATTATAAGAGTGGAATTCAATGTCACTACTATAAAAAGTTTGGTCACATGAAGGCAGATTGCTGGAAAAGAGAAAAGCAAGCAAGCTACATGGAGGAAAATGAAAAAAATAGTAAGTTGTTTATGACTCATTCATAAGTTCATGATATCTCAAATAATATTTGGTTTCTGGATAGTGGATGTTCTAATCATATGTCAGGCATAAAATCAATATTTAGAGATATTGATGAAACTCACAAGTTGAAAGTTAGATTTGGAGATAATAAACAAATCCAAGTGGAAGGAAAAGGAACAATTGAGGTGAAGACAAATCAAGGGAAGGTAAAATACCTTGATAATATTTTCTTTGTTCCTACTTTATCACATAACTTGTTAAGTATTGGACAATTGATAGATGATGGATATTTAGTAATATTTGATGATGGTTCATGCACTATTAAAGATAAAAAAATCTAGTTTGATTACGGTAAATGTTTGCATGACACAAAACAAGATGTTTCCACTTGATGTGTCAAATATTGAAAGGCATGTGCTTGTCGCAACTCAAAAGAATGAGTCTAACTTATGGTATTTAAGAGATGAATACCTTAACATTAAGGGTTTAAGGTTGTTAAGTAAAAGAGGAATGATTTTCGGATTGCCAAAAATTAATACACTTGATGTATGTGAAGGATGCATTTATGGCAAACAAAGTAAAAAACCATTTCCTATTAGAAAAGCATGGAGAGCATCTAATTGTCTTGAATTAATTCATATTGACTTATGTGGACCTATGAATACAAAATCATTTGGTGGAAGTCAATATTTTCTATTATTTACTGATGATTATAGCCACATGAGTTGGGTATATTTTCTGAAACTGAAATATGAAATATTTAATAATTTTTAAAAGTTTAAGGCATTTGTAGAAAGGCAAAGTGGTAGATATATAAAGACACTTCGGACAGATAGAGGTGGTGAATTTTTATCTAATGAGTTTAGTTCTTTTTATGAAGAAAATGGTATTCATAGAGAATTGACAACACAATATACACCAGAGCAAAATAGTGTAGCTGAGCGTAAGAATCAGACTATCGTTGAAATGACAAGTTTGCTTAAAGGAAAACAGATTCCAAATCAGTTTTAGGCAGAAGTAGTTACAATAGTAGTTTATTTATTTAATATTTCACCAACAAAGGCTGTTATAAATCAAACTCCTTTTGAGGCTTGGTATGGTAGGAAACCAAGTGTTAGATATCTAAGAATTTTTGGTTGTATTGCTTATGCTTTGGTGAATTCACAAAATCATCATAAGCTTGATGAAAAATCTGAAAAATATATCTTAATTGGTTATTTATTATAATCGAAAGTATATCGATTATATAACCCTGTTAGTGGCAAAGTTATTATTAATAGAAATGCTATGTTTGATGAAAGGGTAAGTTGGAATTTGGAGACCAATAAAGGTGGAACACAAATGCAGATTCCAATAGAACTAAACACTATAGAATCAAATGATAGATCCTGCTCCAACAAGTTCATCGTCAACCTCACCCAATAGCAGTTCAAATTCTGATTTCTCAGATGAAACCCCTCCAAGAAATTTCATATTACTAGTAGAAATTTATGACTCAATATTTGCTTTGTTTATTTCAAATCTAACAACTTTTGAGAAAGTAGTTAAAAAAGAGAAAGGAAGAAAAGCAATGAAGGAGGAAATCAAGTCAATTGAGAAGAATGAAACTTGGGAGCTAATGGATCTACCAAAAGAAAAAAAACCTATTGGGTTAAAATAGGTGTTCAAAATAAAATTTAACGTAGATAGAAGTATCCAAAAGCATAAGGCACGGCTTATAGCAAAAGGATATTCACAGCAACAAGGTATTGATTTTGATGAAACTTTTTCTCCAATTGCTAGATTCGAAATCATGAGAACTTTCTTAGCTTTAGCTACTCACTTGAGTTGGCATGTTTATCAATTTGATATAAAATCTACGTTTTTAAATGGTGATTTATACGAGAGGTTTTTGTTGCTCAACCTGAAGATTTTTTGGTTAAAGGACATGAAGAAAAGGTGTATAAGCTAAGAAAAGCTCTTTTTGGGCTTAAATAAGCTCCAAGAGCATGGTACAGTAAAATTAATTATTATTTTCTTCAAAATAGATTTAAGAGGAGCAATAATGAACCTACTCTTTATCTAAAGAAGGAAGGTGAACATAATATTCTAATGGTTTGCCTTTATGTTGATGATATTATATATACGGGTTCATCTAACTCTTCTGTAGTAGAATTTAAAAAATACATGATGAATAGTTTTAAAATGTCAGATCTAGGTCTACGGCACTATTTTCTTAGGTTGGAAGTGAAACAAGGATCAGATGTAATTTTTATTTCACAAAAAAAGTATGCAATGGATCTACTCAAAAAATCTAACATGATTAATTGCAAAGCTGTAGCAACACCCATGAATGTAAATGAGAAATTAAAACTTGAAAATGGTACAAATCTAACAAATGCAAGATACTACAGAAGTTTGGTTGGAGGTTTGATTTATCTAACTTATACTCGACCAGATATTACATTTTCTATTGGTGTAGTATCCAAGTTTATGTATAGGCCAAGCAAACATCATCTTGGAGCTGTTAAAAGAATTCTACGTTATATTGCTGGAACTACATATTATGGTATTTGGTATTCTCATAATTTTAATTGTAAATTATTTGGTTTCACTGATAGTGATTGGGCAAGACTTTAGATGATTGAAAGAGTACGTCAGGCAATGTTTTTAGCCTCGAATCAGGAGCTATATCTTAGAGTTCTAAAAAACAAGCAACAACTGCGTTATTAACAACGGAAGCAGAATATGTAGCCGCAACATCAGCAGCTTGTCAAGCAATATGGCTTAGAAGACTTCTTGAAGATCTTCATCAAGAACAAAAAGAAGCAACGGAAATATTTTGTGATAATAAAGCTACAATTGCAATGACGAAGAATCCAACATTTCATGGAAGAACGAAGGATATAGAGGATATCTTCACCAAGTCACTTCCAGTTCAAAAGCATGTTTATTTCATGTCGCAAATCTGCAACTATGAATCAAGGGGGAGTATTAAGATTTGATTCATAGTTATCTAGGTAGTTATCATGATCTAGTAGTTACAGGGTGATTTCAATAACTACCTCAATCATGATCTAGTAGTTATAGGGTAGTTTCAATAACTACCTCAATCATGATCTAGTAGTTATAGGGTGGTTATCACTAGGTCCTATAAATAGGACCATAGTTCATAAAGCAAGATATATAAAGAGTGTATGCACTTGGGAATATCTTGTAAGTGTTTTTGTCAATCCTCCTGTTTTTAATACTACAATAGTATTTTGTTTTTTTTTTGCTCCTCCATCCCCAACACAAATGGTATGGATGAGCCAGACATGCTCAAGGCTTCTGGCCGCCGTGGTGTTCGCGTCGAGCTTCTCCATCCCCAGCGAGAAGGATCTAGCAACCGGAAACCCTGTCTATTTCGACAGGCTACCTTTTCGGATCTTCTCGCATGCGTTCGTGATTGGGTTGTCAAGCGCCACTATGTCTCTCATTCTGTTCCTATCCCTCCTCATCGCGCTGCTACATCTCTCATTCTGTTCCTATCCCTCCTCGTCGCGCCTTACCAATCAAGTACTTCTTCACTTGCTTGTCATTTGGGATTGCACTACATCTACTTGCAAACCTATGGCGGACAGAGATCAGAGACGAAGGACTTTGATTATACTCCTACTGGAGCTCATCGTCTTCCCTATCGTGTGCTGCCTCTTTCTCTTCTGTCATGGCTCCTATTTTCTTCATCTTTTGGTTCTCTCAAGTGTTGATTCGATTGTCTCTATGCAATTTTAAAATTAATAAAATTATATTTTTATTACTTTCATTTATGTTTTTCTTCCTGTCATAACACATACGTTTTTTAGAGTTGGATTAAATATTTCACCATCGTAAGTGTAGGGATCTCAATACTATTTTTTAAAATATAAAAATCAAAATATTAATCATAGTTAATTATAAAAGATAATCTATAATTAATTACCCCTCCGTTACTCAACCTATCATTTCATCTTCTACTCAATCTCTAACAAATACACATTTGCTCAACCCTAGTGGTTCCCCTAAGGCCCAAGAGCTTACTGTTCGTGTTATGTCAAGCTTAGAGTCGTTGAATGACTTAAATGCTTAGACAACACAAGTTGAAGCAGCTGCCGACTCAGATCTCTTTCGTGGTTTCCTTGATCAAAGAGATAAAACTTCTTCGTCTATAAAACTTCAACATATGAGTGCGCATGCACTATCTAGTTTGAAATCTATTACTAGAGCTATACAGGGTAAGAAGAAACTGGAGTCTTCTATTTCTATTTCTAAAGATGTTTCACTCTCTACAATTAATTGCCCTCTTGATAACCTTATATCTGATGGATAGATTTCTATTTTTTTTATCTTCTCTATCATGATTATTATCTCATGGAATTATAGAGGCATAAGAAGAAAATCTATTGGGGATTTCCTTACTTATGCCCAAAGAACATATAAGCCAACACTAATCCTTTTGTAGGAGACTCATGCATCGGATGAATAATCCCAAAGATCGATTTGGCGGTTTGGGAAGGAACGGCAAGGAACCTCTTAACCCGCTATTGGAGCTTCCAATGGGATTTTACTTGCTTAGCCTTCCTTTGTTGCTCATGTCCAGGTGCTATCTACTCGATCTCAGTTAATATATGTGGTAGTTCAATTTCAAAATAGTAATCCATGGCTTTTAGCCGACTTTATGCTAGTACTTTAGTTTTAGTATGTAATAATTTATAGATGAATCTTTTTGCTTCAAATTTATTTGATTTACCTTGGTGTATCTTAGGTGATAATTCGATTTTTGTATAGTTCCGATAAATTTGGTGGACATTCTTTTAATACCAACTTTGGTTAGAGGATTTTGTGAAAAACTATGGTTTAACGGATTTGGATTTCTTTGGCTTCAAATATACATGGTGTAATAACGAAAAAGGTCATACTCGTGTTTGTTTACGTTTAGATAGGGTTTTTGATAATTCTGCTTGGCTACAACCTTTCGACCAATCCTCTGTCTACCATCTTTCTTGGACTTGCTTTGTTCATGTACCAAAACTATGGTTTAAGCTGCATATCAAAACTCTAAACTCTACTTGTGCTAAACTCTTCTGTTTTCAAAAGTTCTACTGGAATACTCTGAAACTATCCAAATAAATTCTTACTCCAAATTCTTCGTACCCTTTTCACTTATTTCATCAAAATCTTTGTAAGCTAAGAGATTTCTAGTTGGAATAGATATTCTCTTGGTAAGTTGGAACACAAATTAGAACAACTCCAAGAATCTATTACTTAGAATCTCAACTTGATGATATTATTCCTATTTAATCTCAAATTCAATATCTTGCCTCCCTTCATAACTATCAATTAGCATTAATTAAATAAATTAACCCTAAATAGCGGGCTAAATCTTAATGTTCATAGGTTAATGATGATAGCAAAAATGTCAAATACTTTCATAACTTAATAGCTCATCATCATCATAAAATCTTTATTAGAGGCATCCTGTGTAATATCTTTTATTTTTAAATTATTTATGATGTTCATAATTTTTTTAATTATTTTAATATAAGAATTATTTAATAATTCTTACATTAAATGATTTTATAGTGGAAGCTTACTGCTAGGACCTAATTGTGAATCTTAACCATTGAATATGATTTATGAAAGATTTATATTAAGTTAAAAAAAAATAGAGGATATGTATAGTGAGATCACCTAAGTATGGTGACTCTATCAAGTAAACATGAGTGAAGTATTTATAGACCCAAAAGACTTTAAGAATAAAATTAAAAATTTAAATTTTTAAAATTTCGAGGTATTGATATTACTACCGTCGTCATCAAGCGGTATTACCATCATAATGGGGCCACGAATCAAGGCTCTTGTGGTACTATCGTCGACCTAGGCGATACTACAATCGAAGCCGTCGAAAAAGCACAAATAGTACTTTTCGGTTGACTCAAGCGGTACTATCAATTGGGCCTGGCAGTACCACTACCTAGACCTGCTTTAGATCACCAATTTGGCCTTCTAGCAAGCCCAATTTGACCTGGGTTCAAGCCCAATGAGTTTCTTGACAAGTTGGTATGGTTTCAACCCAATACCAACTCAATTTGACTCAAAAAGACCTCAATCAAGACTTTAATAATCCAACCACATATCCAGTACAATTATGAAGCTTTCAACACATTATACGTCATTTCGGCATATTGTCTTATCTTCCAGCACTTCGCCAAATTCTTTGGCATATCGACTTTTCCTTTGGCATATCGCCCGATCTATAAGCACGTCGACTTTCCCATAGCATCCGATCTTTTGGCATAATATCTAATCCTTCCAGCACGATGCTCAAACTTATAGCATGAAATCTAATCTTCGACATGTCGACCAATTCTCTAGCTCGACGTCTAATTTTTGACATGATACTTTTTCCAGTACAACGTTTGATTCATCTACTTCGATAATTTGCTCTTTGATGGTTTGAGTCTGTGATCAAAGTATTTCCTACGTTACTTATCTCAAAAATATATTAGTCATAAACTCATCAATTAATTTAATCATCAAAATCTGGGATTAAAGTTTTGCTCTTGCTAATAATATCAACCTCATTTGAGCTACAAATTTGCTAATATAAAATTTTTGATAATTTTGACTTATTTGCATTATTTTAACTATAAAATTTTGTAACAAATTTTAATTTATACAAAACTTAATTCTTTAAAAATTAGATTTTTATTTCTTTTGTTAGTACTTTACTCGAAAGATTTGGAATATAAATACATGCCCAAATGTTTGTTTTATTTGATCATTTGGATTTTGTAAAATAGGGATAATATTTTTTGGCCTCTCTATACTAAATTATTTATAACTCTTTCTAGGAAACTCTAATTTAATAATACTTATTTCATCTAAACGTAGACTCATATATCTTTCAAATAATATCTTTTATGAGTAAATTGGATCATGATTAATCATTTAAAAGACTCGTGCAATATGCCTTAGAGGTTTCACCATAATAGATTTATTTCTAAATTTATATGTTTTTGTTTCTACCTCTTCAGTTTAATTTCAACTAAAATTCTTCTCTCAATTTAATCTTATATGACTGTTTTAAGCTCTTGTATCTCTTGTCATTAGTTCTCCCCATATCTGAATAAGTTATGCAAAAGTTTATGTTTGTCTTATATTATTTAATATATGCATATGTATACTTTTATTGTTTCACATGTGTTTTCTATACATAGTAACTTTCTTATTTATAATGTTCTTTTATACTCTAGTATTTGTGGTATAATGTGAACCTTTGCTAAAAATGAGAAAGAGAGTTATGAACCTTCGCTAGAAATGAGAAAGGGAATTATGCGTAGATCATGTTATATTATGATCCTACCTCACCTTCTATATTTTTTTGACATGTTATACAAAGTACGTGCTTATAAGTTTCTATGTGCTCTTTGGATATGAATAAAATGAATGAAATGCCAAATATGATACTAGAATTTATGTTTCTCATTTGTTCTTTTGGTATGTTCTTAAATGCTTTTTACTTATTGATATGCTCATAAATATTTTTTTACTTCATTGATATGCTCATAAATGCTCTTCACTTAAATGATATGCTTCTACTATTTACCTCATTGATATACTCCCAAATATTTTGTACTTCATTAGTATACTCTTAAATGTTCTTTACTATGCTCCTAAATGCTCTTTACCTCATTGATATTTACTTTATTGATATGCTTCTAATGCTCTTTACTCTATTGTTATGAATGAATTAAAGAAAATGTCAAATATGATGCTACTCTTGAGCTAATGACTTGCATCTTGATATTGAGTATCTTATATGTCATAATTTACTTCCTTAAGTATGCTTCTAATGAAATAATATTTATGATTCTTATATTTAATGCTTTTGTATCTAATAAAATGACATCTATAATTCTTGTTTCCATTACTTGCACCTTGATATTAAGGTCATATGAGTTATCATTTCTTGCTATAGATATGTTAGTTATTTGTTGAGCTTTGTAACTCACCCTATTACTATATAAATTTTTTAGATTAACTTATTCACTCATCGAATTAGGTCGAGGCAATGAATACTAGAAGATTTTGGACAAGTCTTTGATGGTTTGACATAATGTTGTATAAGTACACTTTATTTATAATACAATACTATTAATAAATCATAAATTGATGTGTCTTATAAAGGTTAAAAGACCTCTCACGTTTAGAAATTTAGAATGTTAAGTTGAAGTTTTATGATAATATGAACTTATGGTAAATAGTTGATTTTGTGATTATGTAAATTCATACACTTAGTGAGTTGATAATCGATGGTTAATGAATTTTGAGTTGGTCTTGGATTTTAGGGAGTTATTGAGTTATGCTTTTTAGTATCCTCAAATATTATCTTGGATGTTGGTTTTGGATTATAGATAAATTATTATTTTTTTTATTTAAGATAGGTCCACATCTCTTGAATGGATTCTTTTAGGGGATATGACATTGTAGACCCTTCTAAAGGTCTAATTCATTTTGCTAACCAAATTAATCTCTATTTCACACTTCTTACACTAACTTCGGAGCACCTCTCATTTTATTCCATCTTAAACTCTTTTACCTGGCCTTCCTGGCTTGTCTTTTGTTGAAGGTTTGTCTCTTATTAAACTTTTATCTCGCAAGGAAATTTATACTGTCATGCATTCTTTAGGTTTTTGTGAAAGTCTTAGAACCGATGGAACCGACGGATTTACACGTGAATTCTATAGGGCTTCGTAGGATACTTTAGCTCCATCCTTTATTAATATTTTTAATTGGTTTTATCAACATGCAGATATCTCAATTAATTAGATTAAGACCTTTACATCCACCCCAAAGATAAAAAATCCAACTGATGTTACACATTATAGGCCGATCGCTTTATCTAATATCAATTATAGAATTCTTAATAAAGTTCTCTCCGATCACCTCAAACCTCTCCTATCTAACCACATCAACTATAATTAATCTGCTTTCCTCCCAAATCGAAGTATATCTGATAATATTTTAATTTTACAAGAGGATGCCCATACTATGTTTTCATCACAAGGTACAAATTCTATAGTTCTAGTTAAACTAGATTTGAAAAAAAAAACTTTGGATCGATTATCTTGGCATACTAGTCTCTAAGTTCTTAAGGTTATAAATTTTCCTTTTGCGTTCATCCATCGAATAAATGCATGTATTTCACTCATTCATTAGCTCAGATTCTTACTCAACTTTCCTCGTAAGTTGTTAATCCTCGTAAACTTATACCTTTTAGATTGAACTCCATCGGTAAAATTAGCTATATCATGTATACTAATGACATTCGCTTATGTTTTAGAGCTAACAAGAAATTTTGTCTAACTAGTCAATCTATCTTTGAAAAATGAGTTGCTAGCTAATCAGGGTGTGAGTCTTTCCGAATAAGACTAATTTCCATTTAAATATCTTAGTGCCACCTAATTATCATCAGGATATACTTTAAAAACTTAAATCTAAATTTATAACTTAGCTATGTAATTATCTCTCATAACCTGGTCATATGGCCATATGGTATTAATTAAATTTATACTCTTAGTGTTAATTGGTTGTTTGATTCTATGTTACACAGAATTGAAACCTTAATAAAAATTTCCTTTGGTGAAAGAATCAGAATGCTAAGGGAATTCATTTAATAAACTATAACATTGTCACCAGTGCCAAAAATGAGGAAGGTTTATCTATCCTGGATCTTTCTCTTTTCAAACATACTTACAAGTTATCAATATTCAATGGTGTAATGTTATCCATGCTAAATACGGTTCACTGGATCCTTGGTTTCCTTCCGACTGTAATATTATCTTTTTATGCTAAATAATGGTGTAGAGTTGATACCTTTTTATGCATGCTCTAATATTATCTTTGATCGGGTTTCACTAAACTTATTAAAAATAATTTTTTTAAAGAAATCATTTTCAAGGTCCATGGCCTTTTGATTTGACTTTATATCTGAAATCTATTTTTATAAATCCATATTTTTATCTCTCTGTCGCTACTCTTATCCAATCTGATAGCTGAGACCTATCGGAAGTGTCCGGACAGACTTTTAATTTATCACATTAAATTCATACAAGTCACTCGTTCTTAGATGGGGTTTGGCAGGCATATCAAATGTTACTCATTCTTGTTATCCCTAAAATGTAACTCTTTTCTGCTAAAACTGTTGCACAAAAGATTACCTATCTATTACTGCTACTCATTCTTTGAAACCATTGATCATATCTTCTTTGAATGTTCTTTTTCATACCAAAAATCCAGGACTGTTGGATGGACACAGAAGAACCTCCCTAACTCTTTCTAATTAAAGGTGGGTCGTAGGGGATTGGTTCTTTGAAAGCACTAATCTGAGCTTTGGGAAACTTTTCTAGACTGTCATTGCAAGCCAAATCTGTTTTATCTGGAAGGCTTAAAATTTAAAGGAAAACTCCTCTCTATTACTTGGATTTGGTCCCAAGCACTATCCTTCACTACCAACCTTAAAGAAAATAGAATGAATAACTATATATTGGTCAGGTGGGATAAACCATCTTAGGAATGGATGGAATTAAACACAGATGGATCATCTTTATTTAATTTTAATACAGGAAGGTGGACTTGGCTTCGTACTTCGACAGCACGATGGTGTTCCTGTGCGCTTGCTCGGCAGCAGTAAGTCCAAAATAAATCACCTACACAATGCGAGGCATTGGCAATCGAAGCTCGACTCCAGGCTACTATTACTTATGGTTTCTCGAATGTTGTAAGTTGAAACTAACTCCAATGCTACTATTCTCTGGCACTCTAACCGAGACTTCAGAAGCACCGTGGAATATATGCATCATTATCAGCGACATCAAAGACTTGTTGTTAAAGCTGAATGCCTATACAATTCTTCATTGTTATCGTGAATGCAACAACAGCCAAATCAGATAAAACACTCAAGTCTTAATAGAGTTTCTTTTAAAAAACATAATTATTTTCTAACATGATATTAACCTTACAATGTGGAACAGAGAACTTTCTGGCTATATTCATAAATTAATTTTTTTTATTATATAAGAAAAATCAATATAATGAATATTTGAGTTAATCTAAATCGAAGATCAAAACTCTTGTACACCCCTCTCATATAAACCTTTACAACTCTTCTCTTCTTAGATCCAAGAAATCTTAGGAACACTAAAAGTTTCCTCTCACCAAAATCTTAAGTCTCAATATGTATTTATAGAATCGAATTCTAATTTACTAAGGACCACTCTTGTTACTTGAATTTTTAATATAAATCCTAGTTTTGATCCACGAAGAAGTTCAGATCTAATATAAACTCAAATAGTTTGAACACTCGTAAAATACTTACCAACACTAAACAATATCATGATTGAAGATGACATTAATATAGATATTGAGAAATATAGTATTATCTTTCATTGTCATAAAATCCAATAAAATCATTTTATTTTCTTGATACAAATGCTCTTTTTTGAATCTCTCAAGCATTCTTGTCATGAAAGATATCTGACTTGCATACTTGATGTCAATTTTATACATCTATAAACTAGCACCTGAAATATTCTTGGGCATAGCTGCAACGCAATAAAAGAACATAGTGGGAAATTCTGCATGAAGCTTCATTACCTTCCAATCTCCAACGGTAAAACACCACAATAAAGCATCATCACCTTCCAATCTTCTCCCATCTTCGAACTTCACCATCTACTTAATCTGTCGTCAGATCAAAATGCCGAAGGCCTTTTTATACAGAAGTGGAGTTCTTCCATCTCTGTTTAACAACCCAAACCAAAAGAAAGTTGTTTAGCAATGAAATACAAGAGAAGCACATGAATGTCCCTCTAAGACGACTCATATAAATTAAATTTGATGCTTGATCCCTGGTTAGGAAGCACATCTCCTGGATCTGTGCAACGCCTGTCACCTTCCACCTCTGAGAATTATACGGTCTTGAATAAACGAGTAGACTTCAGTCAATCTATATTGTTACTTTGAGATGGGAGGCGGCTCGCTGGTGGTCGACCGGTGCCTATCGAGGAGCTCCCTTGCTAATGCTTGGAGATCGCCGCCTCCACATCCGGGGTTCCCCAACACGTTCCTTGCCCTGTTGCTGAGCTGTGGCCGGAGCTCTGTGGGTGGTCTCTGCTGCTGCTGCTGAAGAGGCCATTCTGGCTGCACCTGAGGGTCGAACATTGTCGAGAGATCGCCGGTGGAGGGGAGGCTCGACGCCGATGTCAGGTCTGATGTTGAGAACGGTGTCGGTGCGAGGAGCGACGGTGGTGGGGGCGGTGGCGGAGGGGACGGCAGCTCCAACGTGGCTAGGTGGGCTTGTAAGTAGGACAGCTCTGCCTGCAGGCTGACAACCTATTTTGAAGCAACCATAATTCGATTATCGCACATTGATATACTCAGATCAAGTAAACGATCATGCCAAAGAAATGGAACATGCAGCAGTTTGTACGAGGGAATTAGACAGGAAGCTTGGATTTGTGATAACTGGTAAATTACCGATCGAAGATGGCTACAATAATGGAGACGAGACTTTTATGTTTTAGATTTGCTAGAAAATATTACAACTTGGTAGTATATCAGATTATAACTACGATCCGAAAACAATCATACGTGGTTGTACAGCATTAGAACCAGAAAGAAAATCCCATCCAGACATTGCCAATGATGCATGCGAACACCGATATGATGGTCTCTTAATTTCTTTTTGCATGGCTGCCATCTTTCCCTTGAAAAGAGAGAATTCCATAGGAACGATGAAGGATTCTAGACTGTTTACACAGCTCCTATCAAATAAATACTATGCATGCGAGCCAATGAACGGTTTCCTACTGCTGTTTAGGGGTGTGCACCTGTTGTTGGAGGGCGAAGATGTGAGCAACGCAACCGTAGACGGGGTCGCGGAGCCGTGCCTGGGCCTCGTAGCAGATAGTAATGACAGCGTCGTGCCGCTTGTGGGCAGGGATGTGTAGGAGGAGCTTCGAAGCGTTGCTGGCACCGAACACCTTGTGCACCGCCGCGAAGCGCGCCGCGCCTTGCTCGGCATCGAAGTAAGGCGCGAATATGCACCCCGCCAAGCACTTCCTCCTCAGAAACTTGCACGCCCCGCAGGGTCCAAGTCCACCGCCACCTCCTCCGCCGAAGCCTCCACCACCTCCTGCTCCTCCTCCTCCTACACCACCACCGACACTTCCACTTCCTCCCCCGACACTCAGACTTGGACTTACGTTACCACTCATGTCACCTGATCACCTCCTCCTTCTCCCTGATTTCTCTTTTAACTTCGGGTTGGTCCTAACAAAAGATGAATTGACTGGTTTGTTGGTGAAAGGATCAAAGACAAAAGGAACACAAAGGGAGAAAATAAGATCGAAGGAGGTGTTCAAATGGAGTGAAGGAGAATGGGATCAATGTGTTGGAGCGAATTACTGCTTGATGCCTGTTTGCTTTCGGTTTCTCTGTACTGATGAGTCTTTAAAGCCACTCCCAGCAGTCAATCCTACCCTCGGCTCTCTCTCTCTCTCTCCTCTCAACGGTTAGCAGCTTGCGTGAAGCAAGCATCGTGAAAAACCAACCCAATATTTTCCCTATCATCTTCTCTCTTTTCTTGCTTGTCACTTTGCGGCAGTCTCCCCAACCAGCTGCTCTCTTCGCCTTCTCCTTCCCCCCTCCGTATAGCCGAATAAGAACTATATATTCTATATTTGGATTTATGTATAGCAAGTGTGCATGGTAGGTGAATTACCGTGTCCGCGTCCATGTCTCTATAAGCGTGCAGGTAAATGCCGGATGCGTACAAGCTAAAAGACGCAACCTTCAACTTGAACTAGTTTCTATTGACCATAATGACTCTGATAGCAAATAAATATTATCTGATACAACTCGGTTGTTTCACTTCGCTCTGCTCTTACTTTTTGTTGCTTTGATCAAAGCCACTAAATAGTGATACTCTAGTCACTGTTGTTGGTCGCGTGGTTGCGATGAACACGAGTTCTACTAGAATGTCGTATTTCTCTTGAAGAGAGCGTGGTAGAACGGAAAGAGACCAAAGATGACAAGGAGCAGTAGCTTCCATATCTGTGGTTCCAGTCCTACGTTGGAGTATATAACCGGTCTCTGGTCTCAATAATAAGATTTTGAATATATATATATATATATATATATATATATATATATATAGGACATGACATTGTTAAAATAATGGAAACCTAATCCCGTGTCGTGCCAGATTATTGCTCGTTATCATCCAGGCTTTTCACTGAGGATAATAAATAGTGATAAAACAAGAGAGTTTCGAAACTATATCTTTACACATGACACCAAGAATACAAGTGATAAGAGGGACTAATAGTCCTCACTAATGACCGTATATAATGATCTAAAGCAAGATCTTATTCCCCGAATAAATCCCTCCGTCTCACTCTTTATGTGCTGTGAGTTGCATGATTGATGAGTTTCCACATGGATTAGTTACAAATTTTCTTAGAGTCAATAATTCATCGGCAAAGACGCTTTTGAATGTGGGCCACTGAAAAAAAAAAAAAGGAGAAACGCGATTCATTCCAACAACGCATTCTGCACCATCCCATGCAGTGCTGCCACGTCTACACCATATTGGGCCCCACGCAGCTACACGTGAAAGTCACCTGTCCCGGGGCTGACTTCTGGCCGCTTGTTTCATCGGGGCCGTGATATTAAAAATCGGTCGACCGAGGCAACAACTCCGATCGCTACAGTACATAACGGCGCGTCGCCGCGCCGTCCGCCTTCTGCCACGTACTGTCTTCTTTGACTGCAACAGCAACGCGTCAAGCTCGACGTCTCCGCCCGCTACATTTATTATCCTGGCTTTTCGTCTATATGAGCTCGGAACAACTTTGACTACGAACAAGATAGGGAAAGCAAGCGAAGCGAGCGACACGGTTATCTTCAAATTTTATGATACACTACCGAGCTTACGTAGATAAAAGTTCTTGGGAATCGACACATTCTGGCCATTCTTTTCTGGTCGTTTGGGATCAGTGTTTTCTATTAGTCCAAATCAATGGTGGAATGCATTCACAGAACTGCTCTGAATCCAGGTGGTTCGACTCTCTTTCTCCATTCGTGTGGTCAGCGCATGGGGATCATCACAAAAGCAGAGAGATAAGCTTGCCTGACTTGCACTCCAGGTTTTCTGTAGCGGGGAGAGTGGGTTTTAAATGAGGATGTTGCCACCTTGAGAAGGGGCAAGGGGACAGGAGTTACAACTTACAGTACAAAAAGGAAATGAGAGGACTCAAATATGGCAAGAATGTAATGCTTCCTACCACCTAAAAGCTCAACCAAACCCTTGCATTCTGATTGAATCCCCACATCAATGGCTATGTGAGTTTGTTGTCTTCGTTGGAGCAACTAATTAAAGGCCCATGTCTTGGCAATCTACTACGATCACCTAAAATAAAAAAAATTGGAAAACAGACTAAATATGCATAAATGCTAGGCTGGGGTTTTTCCTTGTTCCTTATTCAAGGTCACTGAAATGGCTGTTGAAAGAGAATGATGAAGTGTCTGCTCACTGTTTCTGGTTTGTAATGGCTTTGTTGGTGTGGTTGATTAGTGCATAGAAGTTGAAGATGAGAAAAGTTTAATTAGGTGGATCTTAGTGGTCAAACTTTTGGGAACGAACGGTTAGGATTTAGAAAAAAAAGACAAAATAAGATTGGAGTTAATTGCAGCAAACGAAGAGTCAAGCCGATCTTAGAAGGACGATGCTTCAAATTTTGGAAGGGACAAAGAAACAGACATACATCCAAGTGTTCCTTTATTTTCTTTGTGAAACACAATTCCATAAACAGTTGTGTGTTGATCTTTTGCCAAAAAAAAAATACAGCATGCCATAACATATATATTCCATGGACCAGATACCATCAATTAGGAATTGGTGATGTTCTAAGAATTGCGTGCTTACAGATTCGATTGACCAACAAAATGCTATAGAATTAGGTGATAACCAGCTGACTAAATGTTTGATTGTTAGAAAATTATTCATATGCGTGACAGTCAGCAATTCGGCCTATAACATATAATATCTTCGTTGCAAAGTTAGTGTTTAAATCATAGAAGTTGACTTTATGAAATCTCAGCGGCCAAAGTATAAGTAATTTCCTGTTTCTTTTGCAACCAGCATTTTTTGAACATGGGATGGCGTAAAACACTGAGCTATCTTGACATGGAGAATAATGATAAACTACATATATTAATTATATTTTCATGTCAGTAACTTGTATAAGTATCAAGTTTCTTTTTTATGTCGACGAAGTTAAACCAATGTCTATGGATAAGATGCCGTTCTCTCAAGCTACTCAGGTTGTCAAAGACTATATTTACTCCAGATTCAAGGACCAACAACTGAGATTATATGGAAGATAATATCTGGGATAAGCTCACCAGTGATAAGTAAGGATTAGCAACAATGAGGAAGAAATTAATGCAAGAGATAGTAAGTAGATTATATCTTGATTTAATCTTTATGGAGAAATTCATCGAAGAATATGAGACGTTCAATGAGGCATCCATTTCAAAACTATTGTGCCAGTAGAGTGTTTCATGCAATCTACCTACGTTATTGCATCGTCATTGACCAGCATGCAGGACATGCTTTGATCCACACCAACATTTAGATTTAGACAGGAACAAGAAAGAGAACAAGAACTTGATAATATTTTGTTCGAATTGTTAAGTATTTTAGGAGGTTTTAATTTCTTAAGAAAGGAGTCTCAATTAAATTTAAACTTCTGATTTAGATTTAATTAAGAACTTAAGTAGGAAGAAATCTTAGAGGATTAGGATTTGTTCATATAAATACACATTGAGCTTCAAAATTTTGGTGAGAGGAGGGGGAAGAGACTATAGGTGTCATGAGAGTTTCTTTTTAATAAATCTAAAAAGTATTGAGAGAAGAGTTCTTCGTGATTATGTGAGAGGGTATATATATAAGAGGAGTTAAATTTGAGTGAGGATAATTTAAGAATCTTATAATTTCTCTCATATAGTAAAGAATTTTATTTTCTCCATAAATGTACCTAGCGAGTTGTCGAATTACATCACGTCTTGCATTAGCTTTTTGGTATGTTCTTTAATTGTTAATATTTGGATTTTTCTTTAGTTGTTTTCAATTCTATTCTTCAGTCCTAACAAGTTATATCAAAGCCCAAAAGATCCGATGGTCAGAGATTCATTTTGTTAGTTATTTTTGCTAACTTTACTATGAAAAATATTTATGAAAGAAGTAATTGTACTCTATGATAATGGAGGGTGAAGAATTTCTTATTCAGAAAGGCCTAGTAAAAATGTTAAAGGGCAGAGTATGCAAAGCATAAAAGATAAGTCAACCATACTTAGAAAGAGCTTGAAGAAAAGTATGTAACTACTATTATTTTTGTTCACTAATAATATTATCAATAATATTATTGATGATGACTTTACCATAGTTATTTGAGATAAGTTAAGAAAGTTTTATTTAGCTAAAAGCATAACTAACAAATTACATTTGAAGCGAAAATTATATAGGTTAAGGATAGAGTAAGATGGTGACTTGGTAAAGCATTTGAACATATATAGATGAATATCAAATCAACTAAAGAAAGTTGATATGGAGATTAAGAAAAAGATAAAAGTTACTTCTTACATTACTCACGGACTCGATAACTTTATAGAGATGATATTGTGTAAAAATAATATAGTGACTTTAAAACAAATTAAAAAAGTTTTAGTGTCTCATGCAAACAGAAAAAAAAAAAAAAAAAAAAAGATAAATCTGGGAACATAAATGATGAGATGTTAATTGCTTAGAGTGAAATTCGACAAGGATGATTTTTGACAAAGGTGGATCTCAACATAATAGGTCAAGATCAAGAGTGAGGCCTTTGAATATGTTTAATGCTATAGATGTAAAGTGTTGAATCTTGTATTTTGATGATGAAACTAATTAATAATTATTTATGTTTTAATCTACGTTTTGAGTGATGCAGGATGTTTCGATCAGGATGAGACAATTAAAGTAGAAAGAATCATGTTGTGCCGGAGGAAAACATATCACAAGATTGGACGTCGGGCCGGAGGATCGGTCGACGTATTGACAGAAGGCTTCGGGTCGTGGATTCGAGCATCGGGCCAAGAAGAGCAGATATTGCGCCAAGGATATCGAAGCTGTGGAGTCAACTAGCCGATTGGACAATAGCCCGTAAGAGAGGACGATGTGCTAAAGAATCAAACGAAGTGTCGATGGACCAATGACATGTCGGACAACTTGATTAATGCTTAGTATTAATTGTCTAGATCAAAGTGTATTTTACATGTGGAGGATTAACTACGATAGCAAGGCATGAAGCAAAATGAAGTCCCGGAGTCAAGGATGCGACTTCGTTGAGAGTTTGAGAATTAAAGTATAATTAAAGTAGAAATCTAAGTTCGAGAATTAAAGTTTAAATCAACTTGAAGCCTATAAATACCCCTCTCATCCCTCCCTGGTTAAAGTAAACAAGCACAGAGAGATTAAAAGAGAGAAAACGTTGATGCGATCATAAGTGTATTCTCTCCTCTAGCTTAAACTTAGATTTCCATTTAGAGAGTAGAGTGAGTGCTTGTAAGGGTTATCTCCTAAACCCGGTAAAAAGAGAAGAGGGGTATAAAAGGTGATTGACCTTCACCTATTGAAGGAAGGCCTCTAGTGGATGTCGGTGACCTTGTCGGAGGAGGAAGCCGAAAGTGGATGTAGGTCACGTTGATCGAACCACTCTAAAATCTGGTTTGCGTTTATGTCTTGAGCAATTTACTTTAATTGCAAACCTCTTCAATTGCTTACTGCCTTCAATTCATTTACAAACGTATTTCAAAGTTAAGTTTTTGAAATCGATTTGATATCGAAATCAGCTTTTATCGTACGAAGTTTTTTTAAGACGTAGTTTTTACCGCACTAATTCACCCCTCCTCTTAGTGCCGACCCCGATCCTAACATAAAGAGTATGAATATATAAGAAAAAATTATTTGAAAAAAATAAAATAGAAAGAAGAGACCAATGAATGCACGCTCTTGTAATAAATAATGATTAAGATATTCTCACAATATCTAAAAATAACAATGCATCTTTTTAGAAGAGTTGATTTTTGATAGACTAGTACATACTTTAGAGAATGTGACTTATATTTTAAAAATGTAGAAGAATCTATATTTTTTAGTATTTTAAATTACTATGATTAAGGTTATAAGGCCGCAGTTACTCAGGGTTGCAAGATTTTGATGAAAGAAATATTATATCAAGGGTATATCTCAAAGCATTGGAAGTAAGTTGTACATGTAAGGGATGATAAAATTCTACGATAGTGAGTTTATGCTATAGAAAATAAATGATGATATTCATAATTTCTAGGATACAAACAGTTGTGAAGGAAAAAAATCTTGCTGATGGCATGATGGTGAGATGGATGTCTCTATTCGGAATCAAGTAGCACTATTGGTTTGGTTCTAACGACACATAATGCATTAGCATGTTTATTGAAATAAGATATTAGATCATAAATTATTTCGATTTATTTGATTGTCATGATTTCTTTAAGACAATGATCTAATTTCTATAGGAGGTACAAAGTAAGAAAATGTTACCGAGGTAGAGATTGTTAGGGTTGATAGGTTATTTAGGAGGTTTAACTACTTGGGAGGGGTCCTAATTAAATTCAGACTGATTAGTGTATTAGGATTTAAATTTAATTAGGGATTCAAGTAGGAAGATCTTAAGCTCAGAATGATGTTGAGGTGTATGTGATGTTTAGCTGGTTATTTCAGACAAACTCTTGTAAAATAATTATTTTGATTTTATATAAATGTAAAACTCAGTAGAAGTTAACTTGTGTGAGTTTTTGTTACGATGCTTGTGCTGCTCGCTACGTCTTCTGTAACGGGAGTGGCTTCTGGTTTTGGTCCATTGGCCGGAAGTGAAGCTTGTGGGGGGGAGATTGCAGGCGGGAAACGTGTGCGTGGCTTCTGCCACTCTTTAAGTAGTAACTAAGGCTTGTCATGCTGCAACAAATACGTATCTTTTGTTCTCTTTAGACTCAAGTAGTTTGGAAGGGGTTTAAACCAATGCTTGTCACGGCAAGGGACGATTAAGGAGGCATCATGAAGTTGCAGAATGTTGCGGGTGTGCACTCTCTGGCATAAATCTTGAACAAAATTTTCACAACCTCTCTAAATATGTCACAGAAAATCCTACCAACACTCACAATGTTTTTCTTTTATAACTCTCACTAAGGCTTTGACGTATATATTCAACAACCAACCTCAATTTCCCAAAGGTTTTTCTACTAACTTTATTCTTAATACAATTTAATTCACAATAAAACTCTCAAAATATTTACAAATCCTAGCAATCAACACCTATGTGATTATTTTTCTCACTTTATATCTCTTATAGAATACTTACAAATTATATTATCTTGTTGAGGGATGATACTGATGATCATTGGATCAACCTAATTTGGTTCCGATCCACATGCGCATAGAGTCTTTGGGAGCAATCGAGGAGGTCTCGAGCACATGATCTAATGTCAATTTGCATAAAAATTGAAGTTGGATGGAATTTCTGATATGATCCCCCTTGACGCTTCATGTTAGTAACAAAGTATAAAGAGGTGTAAGTAAATAGTGACTCACCTCGATTACTATAGTTTGGTGTATCCTTTATAATTGGTCCAACTAGAAAGAATTTTTCGTAATATAAGTAAAATATTTTCAATACATTTTTATACTTAGTTGATATCCACATGACTTCGTGTTGACTAGGTTCACAAGGATGAACATTTTTCCTATTGTATCTTAAAGAATATATTACAATTACATATATGACTTAATTGATGGTCCAATATTTAATTATAATAAACGGTCAATGTATCATATATAATTGGAATAAGATCAATGATGTTAATTGATTATACAACCAACATGATCTTTTTCTTTATAAACATCTATATCTTGGAAACTAAATTCTATGAATATAATATTTTATTTTCTACACTTTGAATAAAATTCATTATCATAGATATTTTTTATTCCCTATAAGTTTAATATGTTTTCAACCCTTTGATATCTATATTCTAGACAATATAAATCTGGATGAGTCTTCCTTCCATCATGATAATTAAATCTCAAGTTTTATTTAGAAATCCACAATTAGCTTTGTAGTCATGATCCTACGATTGTAAAAGACAAAAAATAGAACACCCTAATTTTAATTAGGGGTACACTGATAATTTGACTTTATAAATGAAACCTAGGGTTAGGGTTAAACCTCCTCCCCCTTCATTTCATTTATAGGAAGAAGGAAGAGAGATGCTAAGGCATCACCTACAAGAAACAAAGGTAGGATCCTACCTCTTTCCACTTCCTTTTCTTCTATTCCTTTTCCATTAATTTTTGTCATACCCTCAAAATAACATTTATAGATCAAGATTCATTGAGGTATGAACCAATCTTAAATAGAAAAATTTTCAACCATCCATAATCAAACCTCAAGATCCAAAACGTAAAATTAAGGAAACCAAAAGTATTCAGTTCTCATCACACATTATAAACCTATCATTCAATAGGTCATTTGATAAATATGAAAACCTAAGCCAACTCAAAGATTCTTAACAATCACTTATAAACTCATAAGATCAATGAAATACTACATTCATAAGCTAACCACTTACCACAAGCTCATATCAAAGCATGTAAACATTAGATTTAATATCTCTAAACTTCCAAAATATAAGATCTCTTTTGACATTCACAAAATAAACATCAACTCAGATTTTGGACAGCGTTCCACCCAAAGTGTTATTTTACAATAACATCTTATAAAACAATAAAACATGTCATAACATTCCATTGTCTCAGCCCAAACCTAACATGAGTAAGAGTGTCAAAATAAACTAATCTAAAATATTTATATAACAACATGATGAGATAAAAAGACTCAATAAGCGACCGTAAAAGAAAAATAATATGGCATGAGGGTTATGATACAAGACAAATTCAAGAGTCATATTTTTCATATGATTTATACTTAACAAAAAAATAGAGAATAATGTGTAAGTAAATCAATATCAAAATGTAAGACATGAGCTTAAGAGTCATATTGTTATTTCCTTTAATTCATTCATATCAAAGAAGTAAAAAATAACATATAAGAAATTCAAGATTAAAATATAAGACATGAGCTCAAGAGTTATATTTTTCATTTCATTCACTTCATTCATATCAAAAGAGAATATAGAACACGTCTGGAATGATATCAAATGAGCATAAAGGGTATATGAGATCATAATATAATATAATATAATATAATTTATTTTTGGATGATCACATAACACAAGTCTCTTATGTCTAAGAGCTCCACCCCACTCACATCTAGATAAGGTCACAAGATGATAAGAGCATTACAAGATCCACAACATAACATAATTTGTTATGACCAAAATCGGCACTGAGAGGGGTGGGGGTGGGTGTGGGGGTGAATTAGTGCTTCGATAGAAACCTCAATGATTCAAAAACTTTTATTCGATAAAAAATCATGTCGTAAATGTTGAAGGTGTGTTTGACTTAGAATAAGTGCAACAAGCAATTAAAGCAATATCAATGATAATGAAAAGCAGAACAGAAATACAAATCGAGTCTTATAGTGGTTTGGTCATCGTGACCTACGTCCACTCTTGATTCCTCCTCCGTTGAGACCACTTGCATCCACTAACGATCTTCCTTCAATGGGCAAAGATCAACTACCCTCTTACAACTCTTTCTTCTTTTCGTAGATTCAGTAGACAACCTTTACAAGTCACTCACCCCTCTCTTAAATTGAAATCAATACTTAAAGCTAGAGGAGGGGAATTCTCACAAGATTATAATAGAATTTTTCCCAATTTTTGTTCTCAGTTGATGTGTTAATTGAGTAGGGATGAGTGAGATTTTTATAGACCCTAAATAGATTCAAATTTGAAGCCAAAATAGTCTTATCCTAGGTTTTCGGGGTATTGACAGTACCATCCCCTGTTAGTCTGACATTAGGTGGTACCATCGTCCAATCTGGTGGTACCATCGCTTGACACACTAACACTGGGCAGTAACATCGCCCAATCTAGGAGACTGTGTCTGGGTGATACCACCACCTAGTCTGATGATACCACCACTTGACGTGGCTCCAAGTGGCTAAATAGGTCATCCAATCGGCCCAATTCAACCCTATTTTGGGCCCAATTATCCCCTAATTGAGTTGACATTGTTTCACCTCAATACTAACTCAATTATACCTAAATTAACTCGATCTAGGTATAATTGATTACAAATACGAATCCTATATTGTTCTGCATATCATTGGTTCATTCAATGCTTCGTCTGATCCTTCGACACATCGTCCTCTCTTTCGACGTATTGTCTAATCGGCATGTTGACTCCTGCAACTTCCAATCTAATTAACACAATGTCTGATCCTTTAGCTCGATGGCCGAACTCATAGCACGAAGTCCTTTTGGCATGTCAACTATTCCACCGGCCCAACCTCCAATCTTCTGACATGTTCTATTTCGGCCCAACGTCTGATTCCTCCCACGTCAATTGATTTGCCTTTCATTGATTGAGGTTAGTCCTGCATTACTCAAAATGTAGATTAGATCGTAAACTCATCAATTGATTTCATCATCAAAATCTGAGATTCAATAATCTCCCCCTTTTTGATGATGACAACCAATTGATGACAGTGTTTAAACTAAACTCGTCCTATGAATATGTCATATTGAAATAAATCTTGAATTCAAATTGAATTCAAGTCAAAGCAATTTTAATCATGAATATTTCATCATTGTAGGCATCATTATTATAAGTTGAAGTATTGCATGCATAATACCAAATCATCATGTATATTTTCAAAATATAAAATCATCATACCATGCATGATCATCATAACTTCTTATTGTATGCATCATCATAATATCATGAGTGTTTCATGCATAATTTAATATCATAATTTTATCATGCCCTTTGTCATCAACAAAAAGAGAAAAATGCAACTAGCAAAATTTTGAAGTATGCAAGTTAGTAAGATAGCTTGTTTAAACATGCAAGCTAGCAAGTTTTTTCATATATGAAACTTAACAAAATTTTCCCTTCTCTTGAAATGTGCAAGATAGTATGTTTGCTTTTCTTTGCAATGTTCAAGCTAGCAAGTTTTTTAAAAAGAATGCAAGATAGTAAATAGTAAGTTTTACATCATTTTAGAATATATAAGTGTAGTTGAGCAAAATAGTAACTTTTGCTTCTTGAAATGTGCAACCTAGCAATTCTGCTTCCTTTTGCAACATGCAAGCTAGCAATTTTTGCTTCCTTTTGCAATGTACAAGCTAGCAATTTTTATTTCCTTTTGCAAGCTAGCACGTAAGCTAGCAATTTTTCTTTTCATTGTGATGTGCAAGCTAGCAAGACTATCTCCCCCTTTGTTATTCTCAAAGAAAAGGGAAGAATATAATGTTGTAATTCTTTTCCCTTTACATCAATTTTCAAAACATGACACAAGGTATATAACCATAGATATAAAGGAGTTGTACATTAAAAAAAAAAAAGTTATAAACATCAATAAGTTGAGTGATATATCATGGTTTATTTGGATAAGTCAAATAGTAAAAAGAAAGAATCATAGTAAATAATCTTGATTCATAAAGAATTCTTAAGTTATAATTCTGAAAAATCAAGAGAAACCATGATTCATATGGATAATTCTCCTCTTTAGTAAATGGCAAAAAGAAACTTAGGAGAACAAATAAGAGATTTTGATTCATAAAAAAAATCTGAAGTATCAAATATCAAGAAATCAAGATCATGATTAGGATAAAAACTTCTCTATAGCAAACAAAAATATAGAACTTGATTCATGCGTAAAAAATCTCAAGTTATCAAGATCATGATTCATAAAAAAAAAATTCAAGTATCAAGTGTAAAATTTGGATAAAACTCATTCAAATTCAAATTATCAAATTATCAAATTATCAAAATCACTTTTAAGATATTCAAAATGATATAAATAGATTTATCAAACTCTTATTGAAAAATTGATAAGATAGACATAAAGAATTTTTTAAGAAAAATGTATCTTGTTTTTATGTGTTTCAGTTTATGTGATTTATTTCATATAAACATGTCTTTGTCTTTTATACCAAATAAAAACATGCATCATCATTTAAAACTGAAAAATAAGATTTATCACAAGAGTCATCAAGATCAATAAGCCATAAATCATAAAATTATTATTATTTTAAATCATTATACATAATTAAATCATTAAATCATCAAGCATAAATTCATTAACATAAAGTATTTTCAATCAAAATCATTTTATTTTGGCTAGTGAGCTTTGTGAAGTGTTTTGAATCTCCGATTATAAGCCTTGAGCATCCACTATCAAAATTTTATTTTTGCTCCTAGCTTTCGATTGTAGAGATGTCTACAAAATAGGAGGTTTTCTTTTAGGTACTTATTTAACTTTGAGTCCCTTATTAATAGATCTACCTATCTTAACTATTATCATTGAGTTATTTAAGGTTCCTTTAGGAACCCAAACTAATTTGTATGGACTATACTTTTTTAAAACATATCTATAGGCATAATATCCATATTTTTCATAAAAATTACATTTCTCTCTATGTTAGACATGTAATGTAAATCCTTTAACAAAGATAGTTAGCTTTTGTTGAGTGTTACTCATAAAGGCAATTTATTCCTTTTTACGAACATGACCCTTATTAGCAAAGATCATATTTAAAGATTTACTATCAATTTTAAATTTTTCTAATGTTTGTTTTAGTAATACATTTTCATTCTTAACTAAGTATAATTCTTTACAGTAAGTACAAGGGGTTAACATGTAATTATCATGCTCATTTTTAAAATTTTTAAATTCACTAGCAAGAGAAGCATGATCCTTTTTTAATAATTTATATTTTTTACCAACTAGCTTACATTCATCAAATAAATCATAAAAAGTATCAAGCAATTCATTGTAAGATAAATGAGATTCGATTGAGTTATTTATCTCATCATCGAAAGCTATTAAGGTATAGTTCACTATCTTATCTTTGTTGGTTTGCTCCTTATCTTCGGATGTACTCGATTCATCCCATGTTGCCTAGTACTTTCTTCTTCTTTGGCAACTTCTTCTTTTTAAGTTCATTTTTATTCTTTAATTCTTATTCTAAAAACTTTTTAAGCTTACTTGTGAGGAGTTCAAAGTCATCATCACTTGAGCTTTCGCTCGAGTGATCTTCTTTTGTTCTGAGTGCCAAATCCTTTCTATTCTTTGGAAGATTATTCTTAAGTTCGTCATATGCAATATATGTTATTTCATAGGTCATCAAGGACCCGATAAGTTCTTCAAGCGAAAACTTATTTAGATCATTTTCTTCTTGTATTATCGTTACTTTAGGATCCCAACTTTTTGGAAGGGATATTAGAATCTTGTTTATAAGTTCGAGATTAAAAAAATATTTGCCAAGAGCTTTTAAGAAAACATAGGACCATTGGTTTGGAAGACTTTTGAAAACTAAATTTGACTATATTTCATAAATCGAAACTCATAGCAAGCAAGAAAACTCTCATTCGAGTTTTTCAATATATGTAATCCGTCTCATTGAACATACGAGGATGAATGATAGAAAGACCCTCTTGATTGCTGATAAAAGTCATTTCTCTTAGGTGTTAAACCAAATAAGAAAAACGTGACTCTGATACCAACTGTTAGGATTAAAATCAACACTAGGACGGGGCGGGGGAGCGGTGAATTAGTACTTTGATAAAAACCTCAACGATTCAAAAACTTTTGTTCGATGAAAAACCGTGTCAGAAATGTTGAAGGTGTACTTGACTTAGAATAAGTGCAATAAGCAATTAAAACAATATCAATGATAATGAAAAGCATAATAGAAATGCAAACTAAGATTTATAGTGGTTCGATCGTTGTGATCTACGTTCACTCCCAATTCCTCTTCCGTTGAGGCCACTAGCATTCACTAACGGTCTTTTTTCAATGAGTGAAGACCATTTACTTTCTTACAACTTTTTCTCCTTTTTGTAGGTTTAGGAGACAAACTTTACAAGCCACTCACCTCTCTCTTAAATTAAAATCAACACTTAGAGCTAGAGGAGGGGAATTCTCATAAGATTACAATAGTGTTTTTCCTAATTTTTGTTCTCAATTGATGTGTTAATCGAGCAGGGATGAGTGGGGTTTTTATAAGCCCCAAATGGATTCAAATTTAGAGTTAAAATGGTCTCATCCTACGTTTTTGGGGTATTAGCAATACCATCGCGAGTATTGGGTGGTACAACTGCCTGCTAGTCTGACATTGGGCGATACCATCGCCTGACACACTAAGACTAGGTGGTACCACCACTTGATATAGCTCCAAGTGGCTGAATGAGCCATCCAACCAATCCAATTCAGCTTTATTTTGGGGCTAGTTGGCCCCTATTTGAGTTGGCATTGTTTCTTCCAAATACTGACTCAATTAGACCTAAACTAACTCGATCTAGACACAATTGATTCCAAATGTGAATCCTTTGTTATCCGGCATGTCATTGGTTCATCCAGTGCTTCGTTCGATCTTTCGACGCATCATTCTCTCCTTCGGTATATTGCCCAATTGGCATGTTGACTCACATAATGTCCGATCCTTCGGCTCGATGCCCGAACTCATGACACAAAGTCCTTCCAGCACGTCGACCATTCCACCAGCCCAACATCCAATCTTTTGATATATTCTATTCCAGCCCAATGTCTGATTCTTATGGTGTCAATCGATTTGTCTTTTCTTGATCAAGGTTAATCTTGTGTCACTCAAAATACAGATTATATCGTAAACTCATCAATTCTTTTCATCATCAAAATCTAAGATTCAACAAAATTCTCTTTTCATTTCTAGCAAAGAGACAAAATTATCCCACAAAGATCAAAGTATAATAATGATATTCTGATCAAGAAAATAGAATTATATCGAAAGAACATATTAAATAACAAATATATATATGTGTATGTATGAAGCAATATCAAGCTAACATGAATATATACATAACTAAGAGATTAAAGGCTTAAAGTAGCAATATGAGACTCTTTTAAGAAAGGATTTTAGCAAAAAAAATCAAACTATCAAAATGTAGACAAAAAAATTATGCAAGTTTGAGAATAATCTATTCTAGCAAAACTTATAGGCTAAGTTGTAGTAGATATTCAAATAGATAAATATTTTCCAAATTAATCAAGTAAGATATTGTTGGAAAGGTATATAAGTCTAGTTTTTAATAAAATAAGTTTTGGGCAAATCAAAATTATTTTAAAAATTTAAAAGCAATTTAATATAGATATGTTAGATCATTTTATCTCTATTTAGTAAATTTGAAGGGATCAATTAAAATAAATATTTAATAGGCATTTATATTTTAAAACATTTATATTTATAGAGAACATTACAGTTAAAATAAGGTAGATAGGTTAGGATTATCATAATTCTATAATTGTCAGTTTATAACTTAATTGAAGTTGATGCTATTTGAAAGTGACAATGTTAGGATCTTAATGACATTAAGAGATCAAGTGAATTAGTGCAATAGTATTTATAATCGATTTTTAAAAAATTAATATGTTTTGAAAACTCAATTAATCATGTTAAAAATACAAGTAAAGAGAATAAGACTAAATCACGAGTAAAAGGGCAAGAAAAGAGATGAAAACTAATTTATAGTAGTTCGGTCTTCCCGACCTATGTTTATTCTCGATTCCTCTTCCCTCAAGGCTACAGACTTTCATTATCAATCTTCTTTACAACAGAAAAAGATTAACTACTTTTATTAAAGCTATTTTCTTTTTCAGGCTTAGGAGATAACCTTCACACTCTTTTTTACATAAGATCACTCACCTCTTACGACTTAGAATTACAATTAAACTCAAGAGAAGGAAAGAACTCAAATTATGCTCAAAATGAGAACTTATAATACTTCACTAGCTTAAGAATGGATGCTCCATCAACTAAGCATAAGTGGGATATTTATAAATGTTGAAAAATTATGGGTTGACATATTATACACAGCGAAAAACAAAAACAAAACTAGATTTTTCAAAGTCAAGTACTTAGTCGTTGTGCGACGATTGGTACATGAGAAAATTGTAAAATAAAAAAATCACACATATCATGTTAGAAGTGTTACCTAGAGAGATCATATATCCCCAAACTTTTTAGATCCGATAGATTGGATGAAGGAGAACTTGCGTACTCCTCTCTAGCGATGATCTATATAGCAGATGCAACGACGATGCTCCTTAGATCACTGTAGGATCTATTAGGATCAAGAGCACTAACTTTCAACGATTAAAACTGTGTTCTTATGATAAAAGCGATTTCGATAGAAAAGCCAATTCATAAATCACTTTAACTTGTGATCAAGGGAGATGCAGTTAAAGCGAATCTATGAAAGTAGTTTGCAGTTATGATGGAAATTAGAATGTAAGCGCAAAGTGAAATATGATGTTCGTACGATAAAACTGATTTACGTCTAAACGCCGATTCGAAAAATACTAAACTTTGAAACACGATCGTAAATGCGCAGAAGGCAGTAAGCTACTGAGGAGGTTTGCAGTAAAGATAATATGCTCAAAGTAAATGCAAACTGAGATTTAGAGTGGTTCGATCAATCTTGACCTACATCCACTTTTGGCTTCCTCCACCGACGAGGTCACTGACGTCCACTAGAGGCCTTCCTTCAATAGGCGAAGGCCAACCACCTTTTTACAGTTTCATTCCTTTTGACGGGCTTAGGAGACAACCCTTACAGAATTTTCTTTCCTCTCTTGACAGATTAAAACTTGGAAGAAAAGAGGGAGGAGAACTTCTAGACTTTACAACACTTTTGAGCTCTAAAATCATAAAGAAAGATCAAGCTTTCGGTGCCTTTGGGTTGCCCTTTCATTGCTGAAAGGGTGTGGTATTTATAGGCCCCAACCCAATTTGAATTTCGAGCTCAAAATTGTCATCTCCCGGAATTCCGAGGTCTGGCGGTTGCACTGCCTAGCAAAGCTCGAAGACTGAGCCTCTAGGCGGTGCCACCTCTTGTCAGGGGCGGTTGCACCTCCTGCTAGAGCTCGGAGACCGAGCTCAGGCAGTGCCACCGCCTGACTAGGGTGGTTACACCTCTGTCAGATTCCCAAAGATATGTTCGTCGTCGTGCGAAGATTGGTGCGTAAAATCCGCGAAACTTAAAACTGCGTATAGAGTAGATTGTGTTACCTAGGGAGATCGTATATCTCTGTTTCCTTGCAAATCTTTAGGAGAGGGTGAAGGAGGTCAAGCGTCCTCCTCTCTAGCAGTGATCCACATAGCAGGGCTACGACGACGCTCCTCAAAACTCCAGGCCTGCTCTGAGGTGGAGAGGGGGAGGAGAATAGGAGAGGCAAGCAAAGGCTCTAGCCTATGAGGCTCTGAATCCCTCCTATTTATAGAGGTCCCCTGTCAAACCCTAATGGGTCCTCCCCTAGTGGGTATTGGATTTGCATCCAATAAGACAAGGGCTCCGTCGGATATCTCATATCAGAACCTCTACACATCGCAATACCTGCCATATGTGTGTGACCCTCTAGGCCCAATATCGAGCTAGTCGTGAGTCATACCTGCCAGAACTCCTTCTAACTCAATGAATTATTATCTCTGTAATACTTGACTCATCGACTACGGACGTACTAGGCCACTACGCCGTAGTCCCCAGACGATACAGGGGAATCCAATCCATTAGACCTGTTTGTCCTCAGTTACCGTGTACCTATAGTCCCTTATCCATCTAATATCCCAGAGACCGTATATTGAGCATGGTGCTGTCAGACCCATATGGTTTCTACTCGAGTCTTGCTCTAATGGATTCTCCCGGAGAACTCTTTCTCTCTCAACCCGAATGACCCTGGCCAGGGATTTTTCTGAGCAAGAACATATGGGATATTCTTCTCAGGACGTCGAGAGTGGATGATCCTCTATCGACACTCAATAGCCCTCAAAAGGTCGACTACCACTCCCAATGACCAGCTGTACTAGATCTGGGACAGCCAAACCTATAAGTCTGGTATCAAAGATTGGAGCACTCATACAGGACATCCTTGGTGTCTAAAGTCTAAGGACCAGATACACCACTAGGACTACAGAATCGTTGTCTGACAATAAGGCATTATCAACCATCCAGCATTCCGTAAGCGGATCAATCAGTGAACTCTGTTAGGATCGAGAGCACTAAGAGGGGGGGGGTGAATTAGTGCAGCAAAAAACTTTATGCGATTAAAACGAAACTGTGTTCGAATAATAAAAACAATTTCTGTGTAAAATCCGATTCTAAGCAAGATGATATTAAAGTTAATCTATGTAGGCAGTTTGCAGCTATGGTAAAGCTCAAAACGTAAACGCAATCTGAAATATGATGATCGTACGAAAAAGCAGATTTACGTCTAAACGCTGATTCGGAAAGTAAAAGGATTGAAACCCGATCGTAAAAGCACAGAAGGCAGTAAGCTTTAGAGGAGGTTTGCAGTAAAGATAATATACTCAAAGTAAATGCAAACCGAGATTTAGAGTGGTTCGGTCAATCTTGACCTACTCCACTTTTGGCTTCCTCCACCGACGAGGTCACCGACGTCAACTAGAGGCCTTCCTTCAATAGGCGAAGGCCAACCAATATTTTACAATTTCACACCTTTTGACGGGCTTAGGAAACAACCCTTACAGAATTTTCTCTCATCTCTTTACAACTCAGAACTTGGAAGAATAGAGGGAGAAGAACTTTTGGCCTTTACAATAATTTTGAGCTCTAAGAATCACAGAAAAGGATCAAGATTTCGGTGTATGTCTGTGCCTTTTCAGTGCTGAATGGGTGGGGTATTTATAGGCCCCCACCCAGTTCAAATTTGGAGCTCAAAACTGTCAATTCCCGGAATTCCGGGATCAGGCGGTTGCACCCCCTGATTGGAGCGGTTGCACCGCTTGGCAGAGCTTGAAGACTGAGCCTCTGGGCGGTGCCACCTCCTGTCAAGGATGGTTGCACCTCCTGCCAGAGCTCGAAGACTGAGCTCAGGCGGTGCTACCTCCTGACTGAGGCGGTTGCACCGCTTAGCCAGAGCTCGGAGACCGAGCCCAGGCGGTGCCACCTCTGTCAAGGGCGGTTGCACCGCCCAGTCTCGCTCGGAGACTGAGCCCAGGCGATGCCACCTCCTGGCTGGGGCGGTTGCACCGCCCAGTCTCCCTGGGAGACTTAGCCCAGGCGGTGCTACCTCCTGGCTTGGGCGGTTGCACCTCCCACAGCAATCAGGGTCCGAATGGGTAGATCCATTCGGCCCAATTTGGGTTTTTCAGGGGCCCAATTGCCCCAAGATTAAGCTAATGGGATCACCTCCCATTTCCAACTTAATCATTGTGCTTACTACGATAAATCCTAAGACAATTTCTGCAACTTGCTCCGGTGCGTCAATCGCTTCTTCCAGCGTGTTTCCGGCGAACTTCCGTCGATCATCCGATGAACCCTCGGTGATGCTCCTGCGGACTTCCGGCAAACTCCTGGACTTGCGACGATCCACTTGGCGAGTTCCAACGAGCTTCTTTGGCAAGCTAATGGACTTCTCGGATTTGTTCCCGCAGAACCTCCGACGACCGTCCGAACATCTGTCGAACTCTCGAACTCCCAACATGATCGTTATCTTGATTCCGGCGTAACTCCTGCTGCATGTCTTACTTCCATCGTAGTTAAACCTGCACATGTAAAACAAAACTTCGATCGAGACAATTAATCCTAAGCAATTAACCAAGTTGTCCGGCATGTCATTGGTCCCTCGACGCTTCGTCCGATTCTTCGGCGCATCGTCCTTTCCTACAGCCTATTGCCCAATCGACCAGTTGACTCCGCAACTCCGATATCCTTGGCACAATACCCGCTCTTCTTGGCCCGATGCCCGAGTCCATGGCCCGAAGCCTTCTATCGATACGTCGACCGTTCCACCGGCCCGACGTCCAATCTTCTGACATGTTCCTCCGGCACAACATGATTTTCCTACTTTAATTGTCTCATCCTGATCGAAGCATCCTGCGTCACTCAAAACACAGATTAAATCATAAACATATATCAAGTGGTTTCATCATCAAAATACGAGATTCAACAATCTCCCCCTTTTTGATGATGACAACTACTTGATGACGGAGTTAACCTTAACACCCAGAGTTTAAACAAACTCCCCCTATCAATGTGCCATATTGATAGAACCTTGAATTTAAACTGAATTCAAGTCATTGCAATATTCATCATGAATACTTGCAACACGTCATCATGAACTTATGCATAACATGTCATTTCATCAACATACTTCTCCTTTGTCATCAACAAAAAGGAGAAGTACCACAATCAAGTGTTTGTGATATTGGTTCAAGTCATTGCATGAAAAACATAATATCAAGTTTTATCATCATGCAGTTTTGAAGCTAGAAAATTTAGCAAATGTTACATCATGCTTCGAACATTCAAGCTATCAAGTTTTAGATATGCAAGTTTTACAGCATACAAGATAGCACTTTTAGAACATGCAAGCTAGCAATGTTACAACATTTTAGAACTTGCAAGCTAGCAATTTAGAGATGTTCAAGAAGGCAACTCTTGCTTCTTGAAATATGCAAGTTGCAAGCTAGCAAATTTTTACGATATGCAAGTTTTGCTTCTTGAGATAGGCAAGATAGCACTTTTGCAATTTTTGTTTGGCAAGCTTGTGATGTTCAAGATAACAAGCTCTTTCTTCTCTTTTGAGAAGTGTCATTTTTGCTTTCTTTGCAAAGTGCAAGCTAGCAAAATGCCAAACTAGCAAGAGATAATGTTTTACATGAGGCAAGCAAACAATTTGGCAAGTGTTACATTTGCATCTTCTCTTTAGATGTGCAAGATGGTAAACAAGTTTTTACATTTTCTTGACATTTCAAGCTAGCAATTATCGGTGATGTTCAAGATAGCAATTTCTTGACATTTCAAGTGTAATTTTTTTTTTTTAATCTTTTTCTTGAATTGTGCTAGCAATCTATCTCCCCCTTTGTCATTGTCAAAAAGAAGGGAAAAACCCTTTACATCAATTTCTAAATCATGACAAAGTTAAGTAATCATTCTTATTTGTGCATCATTATTGTTTCAATGCACAAATTCATTAACATTACATTTCATTTTTTTATGCACGATACCGAAAAATCAATCATCATCATGAGCATATCAAACATGATATTCAAGCATTCATGATATATCATTTTGGCAACATGATCATAGATATTCAAACGATGGTATCTAAATGTCAGAATTCATTACATCCTATTATGCATGATCATTAACTCCTCATTTGTATTTCATGCATTATTTCATTTCATCTCATAAGGAATATCAAGAAGAGTTATTGGATGATGAGATAAATATTTTATGAATACACGGAATTGTATAAAAATCATATCATAAGTGTTTCATGTATTCATATTATCACATGAAGCATATTATCATTTTTAAGATTCATAACATGAATAACGTTATTACTATTTCATCAAAATCAATTTCGAGATTCACACAATATCATGAAATCATTAATCTCGATAAGATGGGAAAAGCATTTTCTTTTTAAGTGATTCTTTTAACACATCATAAAAAACTCATTTATAATTCAAGTGATTTACAAGATATCATAAATGAATTTATCACTTGTATTTCATCAAAATCGAGAACTCTAGAGATAGAAAATGATTGAAGCATTTAATCATGATTGAAGCATGATTCATATTTAAAGTGTATCTTATGTCGTAAATACGAATCAAGCATTTGTCAAATCTGAAATCATCCTCAAAATTACATTCAATAAATTCATATATGACAAGCATAGATTTATTGAAAAATCAATAAGATAGAGGATTACATTTCAAGTGTTCATCAATTGTAGCATTTCATCACATGGTAAGATATCAATGCGTAAAATTACGATACAAGTTCTTGATATCTTAACGCATGATGCAAACATGGCATAATGCAAATTTGGCAATCATAGCATCAATTCATATAAGCATTGCAAATATGGCAATCATATCAATTCATATATCTCTTGATGATGCAAGCATGGGATAATCATAGCATAGTGTTTATAGCATCAATTCATATATTTCTCCCCTTTTTTAAGTGTTTCATCTTAAGTGATCGATTTCATGTTAGCATGCCTTTTCATTTATGTCAAATGAAAACATGCATCAATTTTTAAAGCCAATGTTATTATCATGAAAATCGATAATCCATAATTATCAAGAATCATCATACATAATTTCAAAAATATATACTCATAACTTCAAATTAAACATGATTTAATATACTCAAAATCGAGAAATAACAATGGACATCAACATGACACACATTATTACTTCTTAACCATGATTTCATATTTTCAATCACAATCATTTTGTTTGTTTATCATAAAATATGCAATATTATCATTTTCGAAATTACTAGCATGATCATAATATATATTTTTTAAAAAACATTAATTCTAAACTAAAAAAGAAAATGAAAGCATCAAGTAATTTCAAAATAAATTAGGGGGATTTCGATTACCTCATCATTGAAAGTGGTTAAGGCGTAGTTTGCCACCTCGCCTTTGTTGATTTTCTCCTCGTCTTCGGAGGAGCTCGATTCATCCCAACTTTATGTTCTTCTTCTTTGGCCTCTTCCTTCGTTCAAGTTTATTGTTTATTTTAGATTTTTGTTTAATAAACTTATTAAGATTTAGTGTTCGAAGTTCAAGTTCATCATTGTCCTCATCACTTGAGTCATCGTTCAAGTGGTATTCATTTGTCCGGAGTTCCAAATCCTTCCTGTTCTTTGGAAGGTGATTTTGTTCATCTTGTGCATTGTGCACCATTTCATATGTCATCAACGAACCAATTAGTTCTTCAAGTGGTAAGTTGTTTAGGTTTTTTGCTTCTTATATTGCAGTTACTTTTTGATCCCACTTCTTAGAAAGAGAACGTAAAATCTTGTTTACGAGTTCAAAATCCGAAAAACATTTTCCAAGAGCTCTTAAACTATTGTTGACATCCGTGAAACGGGTGTACATGTCGCCTATAGTCTCGCTTGGTTGCATTCGAAAAAGCTGAAAATCATGCAATAAAATATTAACTTTCGAGTCTTTGACTCTACTAGTTCCCTCGTGTGTGATTTCAAGTGTTCGCCAAATGTCAAAAGTCGTTTTGCACGTAGAAATCCGATTGAACTCATTTTTGTCCAAAGCGCAAAATAAGGCATTCATAGCCTTTGCGTTTAAAGAAAAATACTTCTTCTCCAAATCCGACCATTCGTTCATCGGTTTAGAGGGAAGTTGAAAATCGTTTTCAACGATATTCCATAAATCCAAATTCATAGAAGTCAAGAAAACTCTCATTCGAGTTTTCCAATAAGTGTAGTCCAATCCGTTAAACAACGGTGGACGAAAAATCGATAAGCCCTCTTGAAAGCCATGAAGAGCCATTTCTCTCGGGTGTAAATCCGAAATGAGAAATACCCCGCTCTGATACCAACTGTTAGGATCGAGAGCACTAAGAGGGGGGGGGGGGGTGAATTAGTGCAGCGGAAAACTTTCTACGATTAAAACGAAACTGCGTTCGAATGATAAAAATAATTTCTGTATAAAATCCAATTCTAAGCAAGATGATATTAAAGTTAATATATGTAGGCAGTTTGCATCTATGGTAAAGCTCAAAACGTAAATGCAATCTGAAATATGATGATCGTACGAAAAAGCAGATTTACGTCTAAACGTTGATTCGGAAAGTAAAAGGATTGAAACCCGATCGTAAAAGCGCAGAAGGCAGTAAGCTTTAGAGGAGGTTTGCAGTAAAGATAATATGCTCAAAGTAAATGCAAACCGAGATTTAGAGTGGTTCGGTCAATCTTGACCTACTCCACTTTTGGCTTCCTCCACCGACGAGGTCACCGACATCAACTAGAGGCCTTCCTTCAATAGGTGAAGGCCAACCACCCTTTTACAGTTTCACTCCTTTTAACGGGCTTAGGAGACAACCCTTATAGAATTTTCTCTCCTCTCTTTACAACTCAGAACTTGGAAGAACAGAGGGAGAAGAACTTTTGGCCTTTACAACAATTTTGAGCTCTAAGAATCACAGAAAAGGATCAAGATTTCGGTGTATGTCTATGCCCTTTCAGTGTTGAATGGGTGGGGTATTTATAGGCCCCAACCCAGTTCAAATTTAGAGCTCAAAACTGTCAATTCCCGGAATTCCGGGATCAGGCGGTTGCACCTCCTGACTGGAGCGGTTGCACCGCCTAACAGAGCTCGAAGACTGAGCCTCTGGGCGGTGCCACCTCTTGTCAGGGGCGGTTGCACCTCCTGCCAGAGCTCGAAGACTGAGCTCAAGCGGTGCTACCTCCTAACTGAGGCAGTTGCACCGCTCAGCCAGAGCTCGGAGACCGAGCCCAGGCGGTGCCACCTCTGTCAGGGGCAGTTGCACTGCCCAGTCTCGCTCGGAGACTGAGCCCAGGCGGTGCCACCTCCTGGCTGGGGCGGTTGCACCGCCCAGTCTCCCTAGGAGACTTAGCCTAGGTGGTGCTACCTCCTGGCTTGGGCGGTTGCACCTCCCACAGCAATCAGGGTCCGAATGGGTAGATCTATTCGGCCCAATTTGGGTTTTTCAGGGGCCTAATTGCCCCAAGATTAAGCTAATGGGATCACCTCCCATTTCCAACTTAATCATTGTGCTAACTACGATAAATCCTAAGACAATTTCTGCAGCTTTCTCCGGTGCGTCTATCGCTTCTTCCGGCGAGTTTTCGATGAACTTCCGTCGATCATCCGATGAACCCTCGGTGATGCTCCTGCGAACTTCCGGCAAACTCCTGGACTTGCGACGATCCACTTGGCGAGTTCCGACGAGCTTCTTTGGCAAGCTAATGGACTTCTCCGATTTGTTCCCGTAGAACCTCCGATGACCGTCCGAACTTCCGTCGAACTCTCGAACTCCCAACGTGATCGTTATCTTGATTCCGGCGCAACTCCTGCTGCATGTCTTACTTCCATCGTAGTTAATCTTGCACATGTAAAACAAAACTTCGATCGAGACAATTAATCCTAAGCAATTAACTAAGTTGTCCGGCATGTCATTGGTCCCTCGACGCTTCGTCCGATTCTTCGGCGCATCGTCCTTTCCTGCAGCCTATTGCCCAATCGGCTAGTTGACTCCGCAACTCCGATATCCTTGCCACAATACCCGCTCTTCTTGGCCCGATGCCCGAGTCCATGGCCTGAGGCCTTCTGTCGATACGTCGACCATTCCACCAGCCCGACGTCCAATCTTCTGACATGTTCCTCCGGCACAACATGATTTTCCTGCTTTAATTGTCTCATCCTGATCGAAGAATCCTGCGTCACTCAAAACACAGATTAAATCATAAATATATATCAAGTGGTTTCATCATCAAAATACGAGATTCAACAAACTCATTCTCCAATGAGCACTTGTACTGTATCCCTAGTGTCCCTACACGAGTAGCTATGAGACCAGCTGCATCCATCATATGGACGGGTATACAGCACACTAGTCTATCCGGTTATCATGATGTCCCTCTCGAGTAACCTATGACCGGGATTATTTAGGATATGTGTTTAAAGGTGAATCGATCTCATTATCGTGATCTCATCACGATCTGATTCCCATTGCACAAATCTAAGGACATCACAATATATATATATATATATATATATATATATATATATATATATATATATATATATATATATATATATATATGCAATAGTTATAAAGTGATATACGCCAAAATATAATAAGCAAAAAGATTCTGTATCAAGTCACACGTGCCATCACTCACGTGATTGGCTTGTTGGGCACCTATGACTAGCAATCTCCCACTTGACCTAAAGCCAATCACCTATGTGTCTGATCCCCATCAGACCCTTGTGACGCTCAAAGACAATATGATACAACGGCTTTATCAGTAGATCTACAATGTTATCTTTGGATAGAACTCTTTTCACTACTACATCTCCTCGGGTTACGATCTCTTTGGTAAGCTGGAACCTCCTCAGAAAACTTCTGATGAGACCCGGGTTCCCTTATTTGAGTAATCGCCCCATAGTTATCGCAATATAAGGAAGTCCGCTCCTCGCTACTCGGCACGACTCCCAAATCTGTGATGAACTTCTTCACCCAGACTCCCTCCTTTGCTGCATCTGATGCAGCAATGTACTCCGCCTCTTTGATTGAGTCAGCAGTAGTATCTTGCTTGGAACTCCTCCAACACACTGCTCCTCTATTCAAGGTGCACACTGCTCTTCTATTACCTCCATATACTAGTAAAAGATCCTTAGTCCTTCTCAAGTACTTAAGGATACACTTTACTGCTTTCTAGTGCTCCAAGCCTGGATCCGCCTGATACCTGCTCGTGACACTCAGAGTATGTGCTATATCAGACCTAGTACATAGCATGGCATACATGATAGACCCTATTGCTGAGGCACAAGGTATCATATCCATGTTCGTCCTTTCTTCTGGAGTCTTTAGGGACATACTCGTAGAAAGCGATATCCCATGTCTCATAGGTATGAGACCTCTCTTGGAATTTTCCATGCCAAACTTTTTGACAATGGTTTCTATGTACCTGGATTGGGACAAGCCAAGCATCCTTTTGGATCTATCTCTATAGATTCGAATCCCCAAGATATAGGATGCTTCCCCTAAGTCCTTCATGGAGAAGTGTCTAGATAACCAAGCCTTTACTATGGATAGCATTCCTACGTTATTCCCAATGATTAGGATGTCATCCAAATATAACACCAAAAAGGTGATAGCGCTCCCACTTACCTTAATGTACACACAAGGCTCATCTTCGTTCTTAACGAAGTCATAAGATCTGATTGCCTCATCAAATCTTATGTTCCAAATTCGGGAAGCTTGCTTTAGTCCATAAATGGATCTAAGCAACCTACACAACTTATCTGGGCAGTTCTTGGACACGAATCCCTCAGGTTGCATCATATACACCTCCTCCTCAAGGTTCCCAATGAGGAATGCGGTTTTCACATCCATCTGTCAGATCTCATAATCATGGTGTGCTGCAATAGCCAATAGAATTCTGATGGATTTTAGCATTGCTACGGGTGAGAAGGTTTCATCGTAGTCAACACCTTGCCTTTGACAATACCCCTTAGCCACTAGCCTTACTTTATAGGTCTCTACCTTTCCATCTACTCCGATCTTTTTCTTAAAGATCCACTTGCAACCGATGGGTACAATACCTTCGAGTGCATCAACTAGGTTCCAAACATTGTTGGAGTACATAGAATCCATCTCAGAATTCATGGCTTCTTGCCACTTCCTAGAGTCTATACTCATAATAGCCTCCTTGTAGGTCTGAGGATCAATATCCTCAACATCCTCTCCTCTAATATATCCCACATATCTCTTAGGGGGATGAGATACTCTATCAGACCTACGTAAAGTTGAAACTTGTGTATTAGGTACCTGAACAGACTCGGGCTGTAGAGTGGTGCTTGAGCTTGGTTCTCCAACCTCGCCCAACTCTATCATTCTCCCACTATCTCCGCCAAGAATGTGTTCCTTCTCAAGGAACACTGCTCTCTTAGCTATAAAGACCTTTTGGTCCTCGAGATGATAGAAATAATACCCACAAGTTTCCTTGGGGTATCTCACAAATTTGCATCACTCTATCATTGATTCTAACTTATCGGGGTTGTGTCTTCTAACGTGGGCAGGGCAGTCCCAAATCTTAACAACCTTAGGATCAGGCTTTTTTTCTTTCTATATCTCATATAGTGTAGTCACTACCAACTTAGTTTGAACTCTATTCAGAAGGTAAGTTGCAGTCTCTAGGGCATATCCCTAGAATAAGATGGGTAGGTCAGCGAAACTCATCATGGACCGTACCATATCTAATAGCGTACGATTCCTCCTTCCAGAGACACCATTGAGCTGAGGTGTATAAGGAGGTGTCCATTGGGATAATATCCCATGGTCCTTGAGGAACTGATTAAACTCTGAACGTAAGTACTCACCTCCTCGATCTGATTGAAGAGTTTTAATACTCTTTCCAGTCTGGTTCTCTACCTCATTCTTATACTCTCTGAATTTCTCAAAAGCCTCGGACTTGTACTTCATTAAGTACACATATCCATACATTGAGAAATCATCAATAAAGGTAATGAAGTAGGAGTAACCACCAATGGCATGAATTGATATAGGTCCACATATATCATTATGTATGAGTTCCAACAGCTCAGTGGCTCTCTCTCTAGTTCCACTAAATGGAGAGTTGGTCAGTTTTCCACGAAGGCAAGGCTCGCAAGTTGCATATGACACATAGTTGAATGGATCTAGATATCCATCATTTAGCAACTTTTGAATCCTTCTTTCATGGATGTGACCTAGCCTACAATACCACAGGTATGCACTGTTCATCTCATCTCATTTCCTCTTGGACACATTTACATTCATGATATGTGGAGTAGTGTCTAGCATAAACAAACCTTTATGCAATATTCCTCTCACCAATCTCCCCTCGGCTTTGCTAGAATTTACAATAAATTGTAGATGTAATAAGCAATACTGGTATCCAATACCAATGCACTATCACAAAAATCTGACAATTGGAGATTGATCATGAATGTACCTGAAGCTTCTTCAAGCTTCTATTTCGCCCTCTCTGCAAGGTACTCTTTGCAGTTCCTCTTCTAGTACCCATCTTTACCATAGTGGAAGCACTGACCTTTGTCCTTTGTTGGGTCTTTCTTAGCAACTTTTGTTTTACCTGGTCTGCCCTTGTCCTTTCCCTTCTAAGGGACCTTTCTGCTTTCTTTTTCTTTCTGGTCTCACCAGTATAGAGAACTGGCTTCTCTTTCTTAATAGTACTCTCTACCTCCCTCAACATATTGAGGAGCTCTAAGAGAGTCACCTCAAGCTTGTTTATATCAAAATTCATTATGAACTGTGAAAAGGAATCTGGTAGGGACTGAAGCATAATGTCCACACACAAGTTATCCTCTAGGACCATTCCTAGACCTTTGAGTTTCTCTATCCACTCAATCATCTTTAGGACATGGTTCTAAACCGGTGTCCCCTTAGTTATCCAAGCGCGGAAGAGGCTCTTGGATATCTCATATCGCTGAGTCCTTCCCTATTCCTCAAACAATTTGCGGACATGTAGGAGAATGAATCTGGCATCCATCTTTTAATGTTGTCTCTGTAACTCAGGAGTCATAGAGCCCAACATATAGCACTGAGCAAGAGTGGACTCATCAATGTACTTCACGTAGCGAGCGATCTCATCCTCACTTGCCCCTTCTTCGGGCGTAGGCATCACTGTATCAAGGATGTACACGTTTTTCTTCGCCGTGAGAACAATTCTCAAGTTACAGAGCCAATCCGTATAATTTGGACCAGTGAGGCGGTTGACATCAAGTATGCCACGTAAGGGATTTGAAAACGACATTTTCTAAAAATAAAGATGCAGTAGAAATGAATAACATGCAGATTTTGCAAGAAATAAACTATCAAGATATGAACTTCTATCTTAATATGCTCCCACTATTTTACTAATGAGTCACGTGATACCCTCAGTACATGAAACGGAAGTCTCCGACAGACTTATAGTGGGGATCAGGATCCAATTAACGTCTTAGTGTAACCTCGAGGGACTCGACCAATCACACTTAGCCTAATAGGTAGGCAACTCTTGCCGATCACAACTCCTTGTGATTCCCGTCCTATTCGACCTCCGAATCACCATGGTCTCGAGAGACTCGACCAACCATGATGCTCAGTTAAGTCAACACCTTCGTTACAAGATGAGTCTGATTTGATGATATACCCTCGAGGGACTCGACCAAGCATACCATGTCCTCAGGTCACCGGTGACATCTCTATGTCGTAAGCAATATAGCAAATCGTGATATAGGTGAGTCTCGAGGGACTCGACCAACTCAACCTACACCGGGAATCGATTCCTACTTATAACGATGGAAGGCCACGTGGGTCAATCTAATTGCCTAACGTTTACCGACTTAATATTATCGAGAGAGATGTTTCTATGATTTGGTCTCCTAATATGACATGTCACCCATATACATATTTAATATATATCTACATCGCATGCAAATATATATATATATATATATATATATATATATATATATATATATCTAGTATGTATATAAGCAATCACACCAGATGATCATGGACCACAACCTAATGTGATTAGGCCCGAGCCAATAGGCCTAATCACTCACATCAAGATCTGTGTGCAACGGTGCATCTCCATGCCTTGTGATCATCCATCTCGTCCTCGTTGATTCTGTTGACATCTTGATGCATCTTCATGCATCGCGATCGTCCGTCTCGTGGGTCCCGTTATCGCATCCACGCTCCCGCTACGTCTCCTCATGTGATTACAACTTAATCATAGGCACGCAGGCCCGACACTAAACGAGAAATATAATGGAGGCTTGCAGATCTCAATAATAATAATCACAAGTACACCCATCACACGGTCCATGATCATCCGTTCACACATCATACATCACATGTATAAATAATCATCATTATGTAGGACTACTGGATAATGATAAAAAATAATAATCAACTAAACCTTTTAATTAATTAGTATTTTATGAAATCAGGGACATATAGGGAATTTCTGAATTTATAGGGGTATTTTTATAATTTGGACAAAAGACAGAAATTGGAATTTCTCAAATTCCGAGGGACAAAACTATCTTTTGCCCAGAAAACCCTAATGCCCTACTCCCCTTTGCTGTTGTCGATGCCGCCACCCTGCTGGCGGCAGCCTGTGCGGCGGGGCGGGGGCGCTGCCCCTGTGGGTGGCGCTACCCCCACGAGCGCTGTGCCCTGCCGGGCGGCCACCCCTGCGGGGGGGTTTGCCCACAGGAGCAGCGGTCGCAAGCGTCGTTGCCCTGTGGCGCCTCAGGCCGCAGGCGCTGCGGCCGCAGGCGCCTCGCCCTGTGGTGCCTCTGCCCGCGGGTCCAGCACCCTCAGGCGTCGCCCTTACGCGCGGGCACAGTGCCCGCACGCAGGTGGCCGCCTTTCCTGTAGCCCTGCCTGCCGGCGCAATGCGGCAACGGACGTACTAGGCCATTACGCCGTAGTCCCCAAACGATATAGGGAGATCCAATCCATTGGACATGTCTGTCCTCAGTTATCGTGTACCTATAGTCCCTCATCTATCTAATATCCAAGAGACCGTATATCGAGCATGGTGCTGTCAGACCCATACGGTTTCTACTCGAGTCTCGCTCTAATGGATTCTCTTGGAGAACTCTTTCTCTCTCAACCCGAATGACCTTGGCCAGGGATTTTTCTGAGCAAGAACATTTGGGATATTCCTCTCATGACGCCGAGAGTGGATGATCCTCTATCGACACTCAATAGCCCTCGTAAGGTCGACTACTACTCCCAATGACCAGCTGTACTAGATCTGGGATAGCCAAACCTATAAGTCTAGTATTAAAGAGTGGAGTACTCATACAGGACATCCTTGGTGTCTCAAGTCTAAGGACCAGATACACCACTAGGACTACGGAATCGCTGTCTGACAATAAGGCATCATCAACTATCCAGCATTCCGTAAGCGGATCAATCAGTGAACTCATTCTCCAATGAGCACCTGTACTGTATCCCTAGTGTCCCTACACGAGCAGCTATGAGACCAGCTGCATCCATCATACGGACGGGTATACAGCACACCAATCTGTCCGGTTATCACGATGTCCCTCTCGAGTAACCTATGACCAGGATTATTTAGGATATGTGTTTAAAGGTGAATCGATCTCATTATCGTGATCTCATCACAATCTGATTCCCATTGCATAAATCCAAGGACATCACAATATATATATATATATATATATATATATATATATATATATATATATATATATATATATATATATATATATATATATATATATATATATATATATATATATATATATATATATATATATATATATATATATATATATATATATATATATATATATATATGCAATAGTTATAAAGTGATATACGCCAAAATATAATAAGCAAAAAGATTCTGTATCAAGTCACACGTGCTATCACTCACGTGATTGGCTTGCTGGGCACCTATGACTAGCAGGTTGCACCGCCCAGCCAGAGCTCGGAGACTGAGCCCTGGGCGGTGCCACCGCTGACCCAGGCGGTGCCACCTCTGGCCAAGTAATCTGGGTCCGAATGGGCTGATCCATTCGGCCCAATTTGGGTCTGTCAAGGGCCCAATTGCCCCAAGATTAAGTTAATGGGATCACCTCCCATTTTTAACTTAATCATCGTGCTAACTACGAATTTCTTAAGACATTTACTACAACTTGCTCCGGTGCGTCAAATGCTTCTTCCGGCGAGCTTCCATCGATCATCCGATGAACCCTCGGTGATGCTCCTACGGACTTCCTGCAAACTCCTGGACTTACGATGATCCACTTGGCAAGTTCCGACGAGCTTCTTTGGCAAGCTCCTGGACTTCTCGGATTTGTTCCCGCAGAACCTCCGACGACCGTCCGAACTTCCGTCGAATTCTCGAACCCCCAACGTGATCATAGTCTTTGACTCCGGCTCAACTCCTGCTGTATGTCTTACTTTCATCGTAGTTAATCCTGCACACTTAAAACAAAACTTCGATCGAGACAATTATTCCTAAGCAATTAACCAAGTTGTCTGGCATGTCATTGGTCCCTCGACGCTTCGTCCAATTCTTCGACGCATCATCCTCTCTTGCGGCCTATTGCCCAATCAGCCAATTGATTCTACAACTCCGATATCCTTGGCGCAATACCCGCTCTTCTTGGCCCGATGCCCGAGTCCACGACCCGAAGCCTTCTGTCGATACGTCGACCGATCCACCGGCCCGACGTCCAATCTTCTGACATGTTCCTCCGGCACAACATGATTTTTCCTGCTTTAATTGTCTCATCCTAATCGAAGCATCCTGTGTCACTCAAAACGTAGATTAAAACATAAATACAATTATCAATTGGTTTCATCATCAAAATACGAGATTCAACAATCTCTCCCTTTTTTATGATGACAACCACTTGATGACGGAGTTAACCTTAACTCCCGAAGTTTAAACAAACTCCCCCTATCAATATACCATATTGATAGAACCTTGAATTCAAACTGAATTCAAGTCATTGCAATATTCATCATGAATACTTGCAACACATCATCATAAATTTATGCATAACATCATACTTCTCCCCCTTTGTCATCAACAAAAAGGAGAAGTCCAACTATTCTTGTGTTTGGAATATAAGTTTAACTCATTGCATGAAAAACAGAATATCAAGTTTTATCATCATGCAGTTTTGAAGCTAGAAAATTTAGCAAGTGTTACATCATGCTTAGAACATTTAAGCTATCATGTTTTAGATATGCAAGTTGTACAACATACAAGATAGCAAATTCAAAGATATGCAAGATGGCATATTTGCTTTTCTTTGCGATAGGTAAGATAGCACTTTTGTTTCTAGAAATATGCAAGTTAGCAATCTTTGCTTCTCTTTTGAGATGAGCAATTTCTTGCTTCCTTTGCAAAGTATGAGATAGCAATTTTGCTTCCGTTGCAAAGTGCAAGTTAGCATGTTTTGCATCTTGAGATAGACAAGATAGCACATTTTTGCATTTTCTTGAGATTTTAAGCTAGCAATTCTCGGTGATGTTCAAGATAGCAATTTCTTCTTTTTTGAGAAGTGTAATTTTTGCTTTCTTCTTGAATTGTGCAAGCTAGCTATCTCCTCCTTTGTCATTGTCAAAAAGAAGGGAAGACCCTTTATGTCAATTTCTAAATCATGACAAAGGTGAGTAATCATTCTTATTTCAAAATTTCATAATTGAGATAAACCTTGAATTCAAATTAAGGCTATTTTAATCATCATTTACATCATCACATATATCATAATAAAAAGCATAAGTATTGCATACATCATTTTAGCAACAAATCATAGCATTTCATCACATGGCAAGATATTAGCAAGTAAAATTACGATGCAAGTTATTGATATCTTAACATGATTCAAACATTTCAAGTATTTAGCAATCATAGCATTTCATCTATTTCTCATTCAAATATAGCACTCATAGTATCAATTCATATTTTTCTCCCCCTTTGTCATCAACAAAAAGGAGAACGATATAAGCAAGTTTTAAACGTAAGTGCGATAATGATTCATGCCATAACTAGGTTTATGTCATTTTTCAACAATGAGTGATAGGATATCAATTATACAAACACCTTAAGGAAAACATGACATGGAGATAGCTTTCATTACTTCTTCCTCTTTATTTGTTATTATCTTTTTTGCATGGAGGAAACTCACTAGTGAGCTTACTTGAATGAAGTTAAAATTGATAGGATATTAAAGCACATTTCATTTTTACAAGGATCAAGATATGTGTGTGAATCAAATCCTTGCACGTAAAACTATTTCTCTAAAGATATAAGAAGGAATCATCATATCCATTTCTCGAAAGATATTTTTCACAAGATAAGTCTATGAGAGATGCATTTGCTAGTTGATTCCATATGTCAAAAATCAATGATATGAATCAAACTTGATATGACATATGTTTATTAAGTCCGAAAGAGAATAATATATCGAGAAAATCTAAAAATATCAATTATTAGGATCAAGAAAAATAAAATTTAACACTTTCATGCATTCAGACATGGTTTTGCTATAGATTTTCAAACACAATTATGAAGATAAAACATGCTTATGATCATGAAAATTTTTGTATCCAAAACACATAATTTCCAACATGTTATTAAGGCATGTAATAGTGTAAAGTTCTCATTATAGCAATTTAGTGAGTGAATTAAGGACATCCAAAAAATAATTTTAATAAGTTTATACATTCGAACACATTTTTGCCATATGTTTTTCAAATACACTCATGAAAATAACACATGCTTATCATCATATATAACTTAAAATTTCATGCATAAAATTATCAATCATAGTATCAAAATATTTAATATTACATCATTATGCATTTCTTCAAGCATGATTTTATTTAAACAAAATCGAGAAATAATAATGGAAATCAACATGATGCACATTATTACTTCTTAACCACATATAGCATGATATTAAACTTCTTAATATTTTCATTAAGACATTAAGCATGGTTTTAATCAAAATCAGAAATAATCAAAATACACATTTTTTCTTCTTAAGAAAAACATACATATGATCATTAGATTTAAATCTAACATTTTATTTCATTAACATGAAACATGTAATTTTCATTATTATTTTCAAATTACGAGCATGATCATATTCTTGTATTTTCAAATATATATTATTTTTTAATATGCAATTTTCAAGAAAAATAATTATTCAAAAAAAAGAAAATACATTATGATAAACATCAAGTAATTTCAAAATAAATTAAGGGGGTTTCGATTACCTCATCGTTGAATGCCGTTAAGGCGTAGTTTGCCACCTCGCCTTTCTTGATTTTCTCCTCGTCTTCGGAGGAGCTCGATTCATCCCACTTTGTATTCTTCTTCTTGCATTCAAAGCAAGTAGTTCCGTTCTTTTTGTTTTTTAATTTTTGTTTCATTTGTAGTTTAAGTTCATCATCATTTGAGCTTATACTCGAGTGGTCTTCAAATGTTCTATGTCTAAAATCCTTCCTGTTCTTTGGAAGGTTGTTTTGTTCATCATGTTCATCATGTGCATTGTGCACCATTTCATATATCATCAATAAACCGATAAGTTCTTCAAGTGGAAAAATATTTAAATCTTTTGTTTCTTGTATTGCCGTTATTTTATGATCCCACCTTTTTGAAAGGGATCTTAAGATCTTACTTACGAGATCAAAATTTGAAAAAGATTTACCAAGAACTCTTAGATTATTGACGACATCCGTGAAACGGGTGTACATGTCGCCTATAGTCTCGCTTGGTTGCATTCGAAAAAGCTCAAAATCATGCAATAAAATGTTAACTTTTGAGTCTTTGACTCTACTAGTTCCCTCGTGCGTGATTTCAAGTGTTCGTCAAATATCAAAAGTCGTTTCGCACATAGAAATCCGATTGAACTCATTTTTGTCCAAAGCGCAAAATAAGACATTCATAGCCTTTGCGTTTAAAGAAAAATACTTCTTCTGCAAATCCGACCACTCGTTCATCGGTTTAGAGGGAAGTTGAAAACCGTTTTCAACAATATTCCATAAATCCAAATTCATAGAAATCACGAAAACTCTCATTCGAGTTTTCCAATAAGTGTAGTCCAATCCGTTAAAGCCATGAAGAGCCATGAAGAGCCATTTCTCTTCAAAACCCTCTTTAAAGCCATGAAGAGCCATTTCTCTCAGGTGTAAATATGAAATGAGAAATACCGGGCTCTGATACTAATTGTTAGGATCAAGAGCACTTAAAGGGGGGGGGGGGGGGGGGAGTGAATTAGTGCAGCGGAAAACTTTCGACGATTAAAACTGCGTTCGTACGATAAAAGCGATTTCGATAAAAAAGCCGATTCGTAAATCACTTTAACTTGTGATCAAGCAAGATGCAGTTAAAGCGAATCTATGAAGGCAGTTTGCAGTTATGATGGAAATCAGAATGTAAGCACAAACTGAAATATGATGTTCGTATGATAAAACTGATTTACGTCTAAACACCGATTCGGAAAATACTGAACTTTGAAACATGATCGTAAATGCGCAGAAGGTAGTAAGCTATTGAGGAGGTTTGCAGTAAAGATAATATGCTTAAAGTAAATGCAAATCGAGATTTAGAGTGGTTCGATCAATCTTGACCTACATCCACTTTTGGCTTCCTCCATCGATGTCCACTAGAGGCCTTCCTTCAATAGGCGAAGGCCAACCACCTTTTTACAGTTTCACTCCTTTTGACGGGCTTAGGAGACAACCCTTACAGAATTTTCTTTCCTCTCTTGACAGATCAAAACTTGGAAGAAAAGAGGGAGGAGAACTTCTAGACTTTACAACACTTTTGAGCTCTAAAATCACAGAGAAAGATCAAGCTTTCGGTGCCTTTGGGTTGACCTTTCATTGCTGAAAGGGTGGGGTATTTATAGGCCCCAACCCAATTTGAATTTCGAGCTCAAAACTGTCATCTCCCGGAATTCCGGGGTCTGGAGGTTGCATCGCTTGACTGGGGCGGTTGCACCGCCTGGCAGAGCTCGAAGACTGAGCCTTTGGGCGGTGCCACCTCTTGTTAGGGGCGGTTGCACCTCCTGCTAGAGCTCAGAGACCGAGCTCAAGTAGTGCCACCGCCTGATTGGGGTGGTTGCACCACCCAGCCAGAGCTCGGAGATCAAGCTCAGGCGGTTGCACCTCTATCAGAGGTGGTGCCACCTCTGGCCAAGTAATCTGGGTCCGAATGGGCTGATCCATTCGGTCCAATTTGGGTCTATCAAGGGCCCAATTGCCCCAAGATTTAGTTAATGGGATCACCTCCCATTTCTAAGATAATCATTGTGCTAACTATGAATTTCTTAAGATATTTACTACAACTTGCTCTGGTGCGTCAATCGCTTCTTCCGGCGAGCTTCCGTCGATCATCCGATGAACTCTCGGTGATGCTCCTGCGGACTTCCGGCAAACTCCTAGACTTGCGACGATCCACTTGGCAAGTTTTGACGAGCTTCTTTAGCAAGCTCCTGGACTTCTCTGATTTGTTCCCGTAGAACCTTCGATGACCGTCCGAACTTCCGTCGAATTCTTGAACCCCCAACGTGATCATAGTCTTTGACTCCGGCTCAACTCCTGCTGCATGTCTTACTTTCATCGTAGTTAATCCTGCACACTTAAAACAAAACTTCGATCAAGACAATTATTCCTAAGCAATTAACCAAGTTGTCCGACATGTCATTGGTCCCTCGACACTTCGTCCGATTCTTCGGCGCATCGTCCTCTCTAGTGGCCTATTACCCAATCGGCCAGTTGACTCCGCAACTTCGATATCCTTGACATAATACCCGCTCTTCTTAGCCCGATGCCCGAGTCCATGACCCGAAGCCTTCTATTGATACGTCGACCGATCCACCGGCCCGACATCCAATCTTCTGATATGTTCCTCCGGCACAACATGATTTTTCTTGCTTTAATTGTCTCATCCTGATCGAAGCATCCTGCGTCACTCAAAACGCATATTAAAACATAAACATAATTATCAATTGGTTTCATTATCAAAATACGAGATTCAATAGGATCTCCCTCTCCACATGCACCATGAGGCTATCAGAGCCAAAGAGGAGGAGAGGAGGCTGAGAATAGAAAGGGCAACCACTAGCAGTTCTAGCCTATGAACCATGAGGTTCCTCCTATTTATAGAGGTGCAAGTTACTTAACCCTTAATAGATCCTATCCTCATTGGATCTCTATCGAATTATCCAATTGGATCTCATCCAATTATCCAGTTGAATCTCTATCCAATTAGATCTTATCTATATGATCCAAAGGCTCCGCGGATATCTCATATCCACACCTCTACTCGTTGCAACATCTATCATATGTGTGTGACCCTCTAGGCCCGATATCAAGCTGGCCATGAGTTGATCCTATTAGAGCTCCTTCTAACTCAGAATTTGTATCTTCATAATAATTTACTCAACTCATCAACTATGGATGTATTAGGCTACTACACCATAATTCTCAAACGGTATATGGGATATAATCCATCGGACCTGTCTATCCTCAGTTACCATGTATTTATAATCTCTCATCCATCTAATATCCTAGAGACCGTATATTATGTTGAATCTCGAATTATGATGATGAAATCAATTGATAAATTATTTGATCAAATCTATATGTTGAGAAAAGTGTATAGGATTAACTATGATAATGATCAAGGCATAAAGCCAAACGAAGTGCCAGAGTCAAGATCGAGATTTCGTTGGGAGTTCGAGAGTTCGTCAAAAGTCCGAAGGTTTATCGGAAATCCTACCGGAATTGATCGAGAAGAAGCTTAACGGAATTCACTAAGAAGATCGTCGTGAAGTCCAGAAGCTTATCGGAAGTCCACTAGAAGATTGCCAAGAGATCGTCGGAAGATCGCCGGAAGCTCGTCGAAAGAAACCTAGACTTCCTAGGCTTGTTTTGTTTAGTGTATACCTTAAAAATTATAGTTAGCATATAATTAAAATTAGGTTTGGGAGATAATCTCATTAACCTTGTTAAGGGCCAATGGAGCCCATAATTGGACTAGTTTGGGCTGGATTCAAGGCCTAACCAGGTTGTTGGACCATGTCTGGTGGTGGCAACACTAGATTATGATGGTGGCACCGTCAAACTGTGGCGGTGGAACTGCCCAGGGAACGGTCTCCCAGATCCCCCAAACTGAGTGGTAGTACCATTGGCAATTGTTACTTCTAGGTAGTGGTACCATCCTATTAAGTGATGGTACCGCCAGAGCTCAATATCCGAGACTCTATTAGGCGGTGGTACCATCTAGTGTTAGAGTGTTGGGCGGTGGTACTATCCAATGCTGGCGGTGGTACCACCAATACCCTAAAAATCTGGGATGAGACACTTTTTGGCTCTAATTTTGAAGTCATTGGGGCCTATAAATACCCCACCCTTTTTTGCATGAAAGGGTAATAAAGTGATATCTAAGTGTGGAAAAATCTTAAGTGTTGTGGGTGTAAAAGTATTGTAAAAGTTCAAGAGTCCTCCTCCTCTCCTTCTTTAGTTTTGCAATCAACCAAGAAGAGGTGTGAGGCTTGTAAGGGTTATCTCCTAAATACATGAAAAGGAGAAAGAGCTATAAAGAGGTGGTTGGTCTTTGCCTATTAAAGGACGATCATTAGTGGATACTGGTGACCTTGATGGAAGAGGAATCAGAAGTGGATGTAGGTCACAATGACCGAACCACTATAAATTTCAGTATGTTCTTTCCTTACTGCTTATTCTCTTTACTGCATTATACTTTACTTTGTTACAAGCTGTCTAATCCCCTCTTCTCTACTGATTTTCGTTAAACTTAGAATTTCATCGAACGAAGTTTTCTGAAACCGTTAAAAGTTATCATTTTTATCTGTTACACTAATTCACCCTCCCCCCCCCCCCCCCCCTCTTAGTATCGTTCTTGATCCTAACAATTGATATCAGAGCGAGGTCACTCTCATTTTGGTTTAAAACTTAAGAGAGATGACATTTGTCGACAACCAAAAGGGTCACTCAATCACACGTCCACTCATGTTCAATGGGACGTATATACCTATTGGAAAACTAGAATAAGGATTTTTCTAATTTTTATAGATTTTGAGTTATAGAATATTATGAAAAATGAATTTCAAAAGTCTTCTCTTCCAATGAACGATTGGAATGAGTTGGAGAAGAAAACTTTTGCTTTACATGTCAAGGCTATGAATGCCTTGTTTTGCACTTTAGATAAAAATGAGTTCGATCGAGTATTTATTTGTAAAAAGGTTTTTGATATTTGGCATATACTCGAAATCACTCACAAGGGCACTAGTAGAGTAAAGGAGTCCAAAATTAATCTTTTAGTCCATACTTATGAATTGTTTCGAATGAAACCAAGTGAGACCATTGGAGACATATACACCCAATTTACGGATGTCATCAATAGTCTAAAGGTGCTTGGTAAAAGTTTTTCTAACTTTGAACATGTTAATAAAATATTGAGATTCCTTCCAAAGAGTTGGGATTCTAAAGTAACTGCAATTCAAGAAGCCATGGACTTGAACAACTTTCCGCTCGAAGAACTTATCGGGTTTTTGATGACCTACAAAATGACTTGCAACGCTCATGAAGAGCTTGAGAACAATCTCCCAAAGAATAGAAAGGATGTGACACTAAGAACTCATGAAGACCACTTGAAAGAAAATTCAAAGTGATGAGAACTATGATGATGACATGGCACTCTTGACAAGAAAGTTCAAAAAATTCATAAAAAGAAATAAATCTAAAAATGACACTAAAAATAAAAGTGAACCTAAGAAAGAACAAGTTATATGCTACGAATGCAAGAAGCTGAGACACTTCCAAAGCAAATATCCCTAAGTGAAGAAGAAACAATCAAAGAAGAAGAAGACGCTCAAATCAACGTGGGATGACTCAATTTTGATGCTTTAATTTTAAATTAACCATCTCCTCCAACTAGTAACTTGGATACATCTTCTTCTGAAATATCCTTGCCTAAGGAATGGAAGTATGTAGATGCTGATCCTAAGAAGCTAATCATAGGAGATACATCAAAAGGGGTTCAAACTCGTTCTTCTCTTAAAAATTTTTATGTTAATGCCACTTTTCTTTCTCAAATTGAATCTAAATGTATTGAAAAGGGCTTGAAAGATGATTCATGGGTTATCGTAATGCAAGAAAAGTTGAATCAATTTGAGAGAAATAAGGTGTGGGAGCTTGTTCCGAGACCTAGTGACCATTTAGTTATTGGTACTAAATGGATTTTTAGAAACAAGTAAGATAAATTTGGTATCGTGGTTAGAAACAACGCTATATTAGTGGCTACGGGTTTAACCAGATAAATACATAAAATATATCTTATCGTAAATGCTTGAATGTTTTGCAAATACTTGAAATATAATTGGAATCGTCAAACACATCATATATGCTTAAAACATATCAAAATGTATTTCATATACATTGTAGATACTTGAAATGTTTCATGAATGATAATTGCCTATCATTATGATAAGGTATCATGAGCTTAACTTGCTATTGAAAATTGATATTATGCCTCGAAATGATGAATTGTTATTTTTTATCAATAATTACTATCTTACTAAATTTCATAGTTGAAATTCATTTCATACTTGAAGTTGATGATTATCTATCATCTTTTTATATTAGATTTGAAAATGAATGTCATCATGTTTATAAATATATGGAATCAAATTTTGAATTGGTAAATGATGATAAGTATCATGATGTATATGTTGATAAGTTTAAATGAATATAACTTATCAATTTGTTGCTTGAATTCAAAGGCCTTGAATTCAAGAATGTCCTTTCGCAAGTATGGCATATAGAGAGGAGGAGTTAAGGTTAACTTCGTCATCAATTGATTGTCATCATAAAAAAGGGAGAGATTGTTGAATCTCATATTTTGATGATGAAATCAATTGATAAATTGTTTGATCTAATCTATATGTTAAGAAAAGTATGCAGGATTAACTACGATAGTAGTAAGATATAAAGCAAATGTTGTGTTAGAGTCAAAATCGAGATTTCGTTGGGAGTTCGAGAATTCGTCAAAAGTCGAACATTCGTTAGAAGTTCTACCGAAATTGACCAAGAAGTCTAAGAGCTTGCCAAAGAAGCTTGTCAGAACTCACCAAGAAGATTATCATAAAGTCAAGGAGCTTGTCGGGAGTCCATTAGAACATTGCCGAGAGATCGTCGGAAGTTCTCCAAAAGAACAATTGACATATCGGACCAAGAGTACTTAGTTAATGTCTTAAATTATCTTAGTTAGACCTTAAGTTGAGTTAGAATTGGGAGGTGATCTCATTAACTTAATTAGGGGTCAACTAGGCCCTTAACAGGGCTGAATTGGGCTAGTTGAACAGCCCATTCAGCACCTAAAGTCACGGCCAACGGTGGCACCGCTAGGGCCGACGGTAACATAGCCTAGGACTCAGTCTCCTAGGTGGTCTGGGCGATGGTACCATCCAGACTAGGTGGTGGTACCATCGACAATTAATGCTGTCAACCGATAATATCGCCCAGTATCAATCTACAAGCAGTGGTACTGCGAATACACAACTCCCCCACCCCCCACCCCCCATTGGTCCCCTTCCTTCCCCTTGTTTTATAGTCGTAGAGGGTAAAAATCCTAAGACTCTCAATCTTAGTCCAAGTCTTTGAATTGGTCAAATCTAAATTGAATTAGAGTATGACTCGAACTAAAATTGACTTGAGTTATCATTAATAATGTTGCTAATAAAAACATTGATGATACAAAGATGAATAATAGTTACATACATCATCTAAAATATTTTATATCATTAGTAATGTATGAATACATAATATTTAAGGCTTCTCTCAATTTAAAATATCATTAGAATAATTTACGAATAAATCATCTCAAATATTTTAGGCTACTCTCGATTTGAAATATTATTAGACTAATGCATGAAGCTCCTCTCAATCTTCATTGTTCATTTTTTTTAAAGTTGTTATGCTCATCATTTTAACATTTTTGTGAGGCTTTATTATTAAGTAAAATATTTTATTCCTTCAAAATTCTTCACAGTGAATCCTACAAAAATAACTGAGCTGCTCATCTGAGACTTTTTAGAATCCGATATCATTTTGTTGAGGAGGAGAACTGGAAACTAATTGAACAATTTAGAGATCAATAATCAAATATAAATTAAAAAAAGGATGTAAAATCTGACTCTACTTATCTATATTTAATATATTTTACGGTGACAAATTCATGTATAAGGAAAAAGATAAAAAGAAACTTTTATTGAACTCGAACCATTGTCGAGGACGACTTGGAGGCCTCGCACCACCCGTAGTAAGAGGACCTCCCCTCTCTCGTTCCCTCCACGGCCTCCGTGACCTGTACGAAAGAGAAGAACCCATCGTTGAGTTCACCACCGGCAACCCATATCCCAGGGGCAGCTTGGGAGGAAAACTGATGCAGCTGAAGCTTCTCCTTCGAAGTTTGACAAACTTCAAGACGAGCGTTTTGTGTGCTCTGATTGATCTTGGACAGACTGTAGCAAGCAAGCATTAACCTCACCTATTGCCAACAAATGGCATGCTTGTTACAATGTATCCTATTAGGTTTTTCCCTAAGCGAAAAAGCGTGCATGATATTTGGAAAACAAGAAAATAGAAAGAAGCATGGTATTCGAAAATGCAATGTTTATCCTGTAACCGTTATTATTAAATATTTAATTTAATAATAATATAACTGTTCTCATTATGATTCATAATTCATTATCATGAATTTCTTCATTTATTATGATTTAAATGATTTCAATTTTTTATTCTTTATGTATGAAACCGTTATTATTAAATTGAATATTTAATATCATTAAAGTTCTTAATTATGGTCCAAACGTTATAAATTTGAATTAATTCTTGAACGTTATGATTTTATGATAATAAATGTTCTTGATGGGAGAACATCTATATATATGAGAATTTTGGTTCATGGGCTCAATCATCTCTTTGAAGCGAAAGGCTTTCCTACACCATCTAAAGCGAGAGTTCTGAGCCGAGAAGTACCAAAGTTCAAGAAGAAATCTCTGCAGAAATTCTTGGCGACAATGGCTGGAGGTACGCTATTTTGTTTCCGCTTCAATTTTTATTGTGTTTCTATTATAATGATTTAGAAACACAAGTTGGTTTTAGTGATTTCCAACATTTGGTATCAGAGCCTTTTGACCTCTGCCTTGATACGAAAGAGTTTTCATTTTTTATGCCATGAAAATGATTTAATTTTGGTTTCTTCTTGGAAACTTCTTGATATATTTTATTGAAAATCATGAAGAAATATCATTTTCAACATTTTAGTTGGTAAAATGCTCATATTATGTATGCATATTTAGTTATATTAAATTATGCTTATGAGCAAATTTTTTATGTTTAAAATGTCTAGTGATCCATATAATCTTAATTAATTAAGAATTAGTCACAACATCCTTAATTAATTAAAATTATATATAAAGTTAAATTTAGGATCATATAAGTAATTAGACATCATATTGTGACTGATTATATTTCATATAATAATTGTTATCCCACATGATCTTTTATTATATTTAATATAATTAATCAGGATAAAATATCAGATTATTTTCATAATTTACCTACAGGGATTATGAATTGGAATATAATTTGATAGTTTTATCATAAAGACCATATAAATCTATTTGAATTAAAAATTTAGCCCACAGATAATTTTTATGTCATGAGATTCATATTTTTTGCATGTTTCACATTGGTAAAACATGTAATTTAATCTATTAAGCTTCAAATTTTGACATAAGCATGTTTGATTTCATGCAGTTTCTCAAACTGTTAATTTCTCTGATATTCGATGTGATATTCCTGAACTTAATGGTGATAACTATAAGATATGGAAGGAGAGGGTTCTCCTCCATTTAGGGTGGATGGATATTGATTATGCTATCAGGAAAGACGAACCACCTATAGTCACTAATACCAGCACTCCAACTGAGATCACGTTATATGAGCGATGGGAGCGATCCAATCGGCTCAGCGTGATGTTTATCAAAACTAAGATGACTGTTGGTATACGTGGTTCTGTTGACCAGCATGAAAATGTCTGAGACTTGCTAAAAGCTATTAATGAACAATTCGTCACTTCGGATAAGGCACTAGCAAGTACCCTTATTATGAAATTTTCATCCCTTAGACTCACCAACATAAAGGGTGTGCGTGAGCACATAATGCAAATACGAGATATTGCGGCTCAACTTAAGAAACTTGAGGTTAATATGTCAGAATCCTTCTTGGTGCACTATATTCTGAACACCCTTCCACCTCAATATAGCCCTTTTAAAATTTCATACAATACACATAAGGACAAATGGTCAATCAATGAATTAATGACCATGTGTGTTCAAGAAGAAGAGAGGCTAGTGATGGAATTTGGTGAGAATGCATTAGTAGTAACCACTCGAGGGAAAAACAAAACTGACAAACATCAAGCCAATCAGAAAGCTCATCAGCAGGGAAAAGGTAAAATACCACCCCAAGCTGATATCAAGAAAGAAGTAAGGTGTTTCTTTTGTAAAAGAAAGGGACACATAAATAAGGAATGCACGAAATTCCAACAATGGCTTGAAAAGAAAGGTAAACCAACCTTATATGTATGTTATGAATCTAATATGGTCAATGTTAATATTAACACCTGTTGGATTGACTCTGGATCAACAATCCATATTGCAAACTCTTTGCAGGGTATGCAAAACCTAAGGAAGCCAGTGGGAAGTGAGCAAAGCATCTTATCAGGAAATAAGATGGGCTCACATGTGGAAGCAATTGGAACATGCATTTTAACTTTAAGTAGTGGTTTTATTTTAAAATTGGAAAGAACCTTTTATGTACCAAGTTTCTCACGAAACTTAATTTCTGTTTCCAGACTCGTACCATTTGGGTATTCCTTTAATTTTAAAGACACGACATTTTGTTTATTACATAAATCTGATTGTGTTGGGAATGGTATTTTGTCTGATGGTCTTTACCGTATTTTATTACAAAATGATAATACTCAAAGTTCAATGCATGTTCACGCTGGCATTAAGAGGTGTAATATTAATGAGGACTCCTCTATATTATGGCATCGAAGATTAGGACATATCTCCATAGAGAGAATTAAGAGATTAGTTAAAGATGGGGTACTTAGTACTCTTGATTTTACTAATTTTAAGACTTGTGTGGACTGTATTAAGGGAAAGCAGACCAATAAGTCCAAAAAGGGTGCTAATAGGAGTTCAGACTTATTAGAGATAATTCATACTGATATATGTTGTCCAAACATGGACATACATGGTCAGAAATACTTCATCTCTTTTATAGATGATCTCTTTTATAGATGATTACTCACGATATATGTATATATATTTGCTTCATAACAAAAATGAAGCATTGGATGCCTTCAAAGTCTTTAAGGCTGAAGTTGAGAACCAATGTGGTAAGCAAATTAAAATTGTGAGATCGGATAGGGGTGAAGAATATTATGGTAGATATACTGAAAATGGACAAGCACCTGGTCCTTTTGCTAAGTTTCTTCAAGAACATAGGATTATTGCCCAATACACTATGCCTGGTTCTCCAGACCAGAATGGTGTTGCAGAAAGAAGAAACCGAACCTTATTAGACATGGTGTAGAGTATGCTTAGCAACTCCAGTCTTCCTAAGTTCTTGTGGACTGAAGCACTAAAGATGGCTGTGTATATATTAAACCGAGTTCCAACCAAGGCTATCCAAAAGACACCATTTGAATTATGGAAAGGTTGGAAACCGAGTTTGCGACATATGCGCATTTGGGGATGTCCGTCTGAAATCAGGGTATATAATTCATAAGAGAAGAAACTGGACCCGAGGACTGTTAGTGGGTATTTCATTGGATATGCCGAAAAGTCCAAAGGTTACAGATTCTATTGTCCATCTCACACAACTAGGATTGTGGAATCAAGAAACGCTAAATTTCTTGAGGATGATGTGATTAGTGGGAGCGATCATATCAAGAACATAATTTCCGCACATGATCATATAGAATCTCAACCTTCCACATCAAATGATAGATTGGTTATAGTTCATAGCACTCCTCAAGTACAAACTAGTGCTGAACAACCAATCATTGAAATTCCATAAGTTGTTGATAGTATTCTAATAGATCAAGCAGTTCAAGAATTACAACAAGCTCCTGAACAACTAGTTGAACCACAAGTTCCTCAAGGAACCATTGGTACAACATTAAGAAGATCTACTAGAAATAAAAGATCAGCAATTCCTAGTGATTATGTTGTATATCTACAAGAATCTGATTATAATATTGGAGCCAAAAATGATCCAGAAATATTTTCACAAGCCATGAGTTGCAAAGAGTCAAATTTGTGGTATGATGCCATGAAAGAAGAGATGAATTCCATGATGAGCAATGGAGTTTGGGATCTTGTAAAGTTGCCTAATAAAGCAAAGGCTATTGGTTGCAAATGGGTCTTTAAAACAAAGAAAGATTCGTTATGCAACATTGAGAGATACAAGACAAGACTTGTTGCAAAGGGATTTACTCAAAAAGAGGGAATCGATTATACAGAGACGTTTTCTCCTGTATCTAAGAAAGATTCTCTACATATAATTTTGACATTAGTTGCTCATTTTGACCTTGAATTGCAACAAATGGATGTGAAAACGACATTTCTAAATGGAGATCTAGAGGAAGAGGTTTATATGAAACAACCTGAAGGTTTCTCCTCTAGTGTTGGTGAACACTTGGTTTGCAAACTTAGGAAGTCTATATATGGCTTAAAACAAGCCTCCCGCCAATGGTATTTTAAATTTCATGAAGTGATTTCTTCATTCGGATTTATTGAAAATCTCATGGATCAATGCATATACCAGAAGGTTAGTGAGAGTAAAATATGTTTCCTTGTTTTATACGTAGATGATATTTTGCTTGCAACCAACAATAAGGGTTTGCTACATGAGGTGAAATAATTCCTTTCTAAAAATTTTTTATATGAAGGATATGAGTGATGCATCTTATGTTATTGGCATTAAGATCCATAGAGATAGACCTCGAGGCATTTTAGGTCTATCACAAGAAACCTATATTGATAAACTTTTAGAAAGATTTCGAATGAAGGATTGTTCACCAAGTATTGCTCCCATTATGAAAGGTGATAGGTTCAATTTGAACCAATGCCCAAAGAACAACTTTGAAAGGGAATCGATGAAAAACATCCCATATGCTTCTGTCGTAGGAAGCCTTATGTATGATCAGGTCTGTACTAGACCTGATATTTCATTTATTGTGGGGATGTTAGGTCGATATCAGAGTAATCCAGGTATGGACCACTAGAGAGCTGTAAAGAAAGTGATGAGGTATCTACAAGGAACCAAAGATTACATGCTTATGTATAGACATACAGACAATCTGGATGTGATTGGTTACTCAGATTCAGACTTCGCCGGTTGTATTGATTCTCGTAAATTAACATCAGGATATATTTTTATGATGGCCGGTGGAGCTATTTCTTGGAGAAGCGCTAAGTAGACCTTGACTGCTACTTCTACCATGGAAGCTGAGTTTATCTCCTGTTTTGAGGCTACTTCATATGGCGTATGGATTAAGAGTTTCATTTCTGGGCTTAGAATCATGGATTCTATTTCTAAGCCATTAAGAATTTTCTATGACAATTCAGGTGTTGTCTTTATGGCTAAAAATAATAAAAGTAGAAGTCGAAGTAAACATATCGACATTAAGTATCTAGCCATAAGAGAACGTGTAAAGGAAAATAAAGTGGTCATTGAGCATATTAGCACTGAATTGATGATTGCTGATCCTTTGACTAAAGGCATGCCACCTCTAAAATTCAAGGATCATGTAGAGAAAATGGGACTTGGTTCCACTTTGTAATGATATTGAAACTCTTATATATTATGCAATTTTCTCATTCATGTGCACATTATTTTGAGAAAATATATTGTTACTGGACCAAGAATAAACATAAGGTTTATTCATTAAGTAATATTATCATATTAAGATTAAGAAACTAAATACATCGTGATACATGGATGATAATACTCGCTCTTAGAGGACTTATTGCTATGATTCGTGTATTTATTTCTTAAGAAAGTTGTTCAAGAAAAATTAATTCAAATTATTAAGATAAACGTATGGACCAAGTGGGAGAATGTAACCGTTATTATTAAATATTTAATTTAATAATAATATAACTGTTCTCATTATGATTCATAATTCATTATCATGAATTTCTTCATTTATTATTATTTAAATGATTTCAATTTTTTATTCTTTATGCATGAAACCGTTATTATTAAATTGAATATTTAATATCATTAAAGTTCTTAATTATGATCCAAACGTTACAAATTTGAATTAATTATTGAACATTATGATTTGGTGATAATAAATGTTCTTGATGGGAGAACATCTATATATATATATGAGAATTTTGGTCCCTGGGCTCAATCATCTCTTTGAAGCGAAAAGCTTTCCTATACCATCTAAAGCGAGAGTTCTGAGCCGAGAAGTACCAAAGTTCAAGAAGAAACCTCTGTAGAAATTCTTGGCGACAATGGCTGAAGGTATGCTATTTTGTTTCCGCATCAATTTTTATTGTGTTTCTATTATAATGATTTAGAAACATAAGTTGGTTTAAGTGATTTCTTACTTATCCTTCTACTTCATTATCCTGGATGATTTAGTGATTGTTGTGAGCTTCTTGCAAAAATGCATGCATCGGGATGTTTATGTTTGCTTGCCAAACACCCACTGGCTTGTGTGTGTGCTCAATCTGCAATTCCTACAGCCTAATCAGTTGTCCGCTGTGCGTCATTATCACTTTCCTTCATGCAAACTTGGTCTTTTCGAAACCGCTGTTTACTCCGTTCCTGCAAGTTCTTATAACAGGAAAGACAAGGTTGAGTTTTGAAACTCAAATTTTATATTGACGATGGCCTCAGAAGTACGTATTCATCCGTCTATAATAAATTGTCAACCATCAAGGACGAGGGACTTCCTCATGCCAAGTAGACCGGAATGAACGTGATCTAGCTGGAGACTGACAATGAGGTGGTGATCCATTTATTAAGCAACAAAATAGAATCCCCCTTAGCGGATGGTGAATTTAGTTAGAGACATTATTTACATGTTTGAATCTCTTTCTACTTGCACATTATCTTATATTTATAGAGAAAGAAATAAATGCATCAATTGGCTGGATAGACTACTAGGTGTGAGCATAAAAAAAATATGTAATTATGTTATATCTGAAATATGGAAATAACTTTTATGCTAGGATTGGAATCAAATACATAAATCTAATTATTACGATGCGTACCTTTCGATGTCATCTATTCAGAGATCTCGTTTGATCTGCTAAGCACTGTTTTTGATCCAAACATCGTCTTTAATCTAAAATCACTACGGAATATGCAAGGAGTAGATCATTTCTCCTCTCTTCCTATCCTTTCATAGGACCAACTAAGATTGATGAATTTTGGGGAGAGAGTTGAGGAGAAAAGCTCAACGGAGAGGTGCATCTGTACGTGTATACGGTGTATACATGCTAACGTCAATGTTCACTCAACCCCTAACGTCAATGTTCACTCAACCCCCTATCCTTTTATAGGCGAAAGCAGAGGATCTACAATAAGATCTCAGGAGTTAATTAATAAGATATAAAAGAGATATTCAAAATCAAAATAAACAAAACAAAATTTGTTTGAAAACAATTTTACCTAATTGGATTCCAAGTAATTTTGAAAAGCATTTTATACATGGCCATGTTTTAAAATAAGCCAATAAGTCCAATAAACATAATAATACTATATTAAGTCCAACTATCAATGTGAGTCATAGCGGTTGTATTTCATCAATGTCATACTCCCTTCTATGTACTACAACATTGTTAGTCTTTCCTAATATAGTCCATAATGACCCTTGTAATTTGTCTTGTCAAGACAATCCTGTTATTACATTCAACCATAATATGCATAAACATAAATGTAAATAGGATAGCAGAAACAGATAACTTTAATTAAAAAAGAAGAATGTCAATAATAGCATTCACATAAATATGTATCACCATATCATTTATGACTTGCTCACAAGCCTCATTCTAAGAACATGTTCTTTGAATATTTTACACTATAAGGCTTTTGTCAATGGATCTGCAATCATCATAGTGGTGCTCAAGTTTTCAATTGACACCTGCTGTTTCTAGACTCTTTCTCTAACAACCAAGTACTTTATCTCAATGTGCTTGGAACCACTAGAGTACTTGCCATTCTTAGAGAAAAACTGATGCAGTGTTATCACAAAATATCTTCAGCGGCCTAGCAATTGAGTCGACCACACCAAGTCCCGAAATGAAATTTTACAACCACAAAGCTTGATTTGTGGCCTCAAAGCATGCCACAAATTCAGCTTCCATTGTTGATGATGCAATAAGCGATTGCTTTGCATTTTTCTAAGAAATTGCCCCACCAGTTAACATAAACACAAAACCTGAAGTGGACTTCCTACTGTCAAGGCAATTTACAAAATCAGCATCTGAATATCCTATCATTTCAAGCTAATCTGATCTCTTATATGTGAGCATATAATCTTTCGTCCCTTGCAGATATCTCATTACTTTCTTTGCAGCTTTCCAATGTTTCATTCCTGAGTTGCTTTGGTATCTTCCCAATATTGCAACTGCAAAACTAATATCTGGTCTTATATAGGTTTGAGTATATAATAGACTTCCAACTGCGCACCCATAAGGAATATTCTTCATTTGATTCTTTTCTAAGTCATTTCTTGGGTACTGGTTTTGACTGAATTTTTCACCTCTAGTAAAGGTACATCATTGGCTGAGCAAAACTGTATATTAAATCTCTCCAAGATACGATCAATATATCCTTTTTGATACAATTCTAATAATCCTTGAGATCTATCCCTGAATATCTCAATGCCAATAATATAGGCTGCCTCATTCATATCAACCATCTTGAAGTTTTTATTGAGAAATATCTTGGTTTCGTGCAATAAACCAAGATCACTACTAGCAAGTAAAATATCATTCACATATAAGACCAATATAATAAACTTGCTCCCATTTACCTTCAGGTATATACACTGATCAATAGTGTTTTCCTTGAATCCGAAGGAAGTAATGGTATTATGAAATTTTATATACCATTGTCTGGAAGCTTATTTAAGGCCATAAATGGATTTCTTAAGTTTACAAGCCTAATTTTCTTTTTCCTTTTCAATGATTCCTTCAGGTTGTTCCATATAGATTTTCTCATCCAGATCCTCATTCAGAAATGCTATTTTCACATCCATCTGATGCAACTCAAGATCATAATGAGCTACTAATGCCATGACGATTCTTAATGAGTCTTTTCTTGAAACTGGAGAAAAAGTCTCATTATAGTCGATGCCTTCCTTCTGAGAAAAATCTTTGGCCACAAGTCTGGCTTTATATCGTTCGATATTGCCCGTTGAGTCACGTTTTGTCTTAAAGACCCATTTACAACCGACTCTTTTATAATCATTAGGCAATTCAATGAGATCCCAGTCACCATTTTGGACCATTGATTTTAACTCTTCTTTCATTGCATCATATATTTTTCAGAATCGTTAATTTCTATGGTTTATGAAAACGATAAGGGGTCTCTTTTTATTCCTATATCATAATATGATTCTTATAGATATACCACATAATCATCAGAAATGACATGTTTCCTTTTTCCTTTGAGATCTTCTCAAATCTGCCAATTGTGATTGTTCTACAAGATCATCAGTAGTGACATCAACATTATGTGAGAGTTCTTCGATGTTATTTTGTTATTCACCCTCCTCAATACTCTCATTGATTTGAGGAACAACAATTTCTCGAATAGGGGATGATATAGGAGAGTTAACCAGAATCTCCTCGATATCAAAATTAATCCTTTGAAATTTTTCACTCCCACTAATTTCACCATTTTCTAAGAATTTTGCATTACTAGATTCTACTATTCTCATACTATAATTAGGGTAATAAAATCTATATCCCTTGGATTTTTCTAGATAACCAATAAAATATCCTGAAATAGTTCTCTGATCCAATTTCTTTTCATGTGGATTGAATACTCTTATCTCTACAGGACACCCCCAAATATGTAAATGTCTTAGATTGGGCTTCCTACTAGTCCATAACTCAAATGGAGTCGATGAAACTGATTTACTAGGAACCCCGTTCAAGATGTACATAGCTGTCCTAAGAGCTTCACCCCACATCGACTAAAGTATAGAGGAATAACTCATCATGCTCCTAACCATGTCTATCAGAGTACGATTTTGCTTTTCAACAACACCGTTTTGCTGTGGCACACCTGGTAATGCATATTGAGTACAAATACCCTGTTATTTTAGGAATTTAGCAAAAGGGCCAATATTCTGACCAGATCCATCATATCTACTATAAAATTCACCACCTCTGTCAGATCTGATAATTTTAACTTTTCTATCTAAATTGTCTCTCAACCTTATTTATGTACACTTCAAGAGTATCAACGGCATAAGACTTTTCATGTATTAGATAAACATAGCAATATCTGGACAGATCATTTATAAATGTGATAAAATATTTTTCTCCACTAAAACAAGGAATATGGAATGGTCCATAAATATCAGTATGAATAATCTCAATGAGTTCTTTACATCTTGTGGCATTTTTCTTTATATGTTTACTTTGCTTTCTCTTATTGCAATCTATACAAACATCAAAATTAGTAAAGTCTAAATGTTTCAAAATATTATGTTTCACTAATTTTTCAATTCTTTCCTTAGAGATATGCCTCAATCGTCTATGCCATAATATAGAAGATCTTTCATTATTGAAACTACGTTCTAATCCAACACTTGATTGCATGGTCATTAATGTCTTTGTAAACTCAAGATCCAAATTAATTCTGTACAAACCATCATACAGAATTCCATAACCAACTTTTATTGAATCATAAAACATGCTGAGTTTGCTAGTACCAAAAGAAAGACAATATCCTAACTCATCAATTCTAGAAAGAGAAACTAAATTTCTAGAAATTGTAGGGACATAACATGTGTCAACAAGATCCATCAAGTGACCCGTCTCTAAGTGTAGACGATAAGTTCTCATTGATATCACTTTCACTTTAAGACGATTTTCCATAATGATGAATCTTTCATGTTCTTTTGGTTTCCGAATTGAAAGAAATCCCTGTATGTTATTTGTAACATGAGTTGAAGCATCAGAATCAATCCACCAAGTATTAGAAGGAACTTTTATAATGTTTGATTCGAAACATATAAAGGTCGAGTTAATACCTTTCTTTTCGAACTAAATCTTACGTTTAACGCAGTCCTTCTTCACGTGTCCTTTCTTGCCACAAAAGAAGCACTTTACAATAAAGGTTTTCTTTTCATTAGTCCGTTTAACATTTTCAGACCCGACAAGTTTCTTTGATTGATAATGTTTTAATTTTCTTTTCTTATTACTAGCTCCTTGAGTAGTGGCCATGACATTATATGAACTTTCCTGCCTTAATCTCAATTCTTCCTAAACACACATGCTAGTTAACTCATTTAAGTCCCACGTATCCTTATTTGTATTGTAGTGAATCTTGAATGGACCAAACTAAGAAGGAAGAGAATTGAGAATAAATTGCACAAGAAAAGACTCATCAACATTCATGCCTAATGTTTTAAGTTTTGCAGCTTTGTCAGCTATATTGAGGATATGATTCTGAATTCCTCGAGTACCATCATACTGAGCCGTAGTCAATTCTTTCATTAATATATCAGTCAATGACTTATCAGCCATTTTAAATCTATCTTCAATAACCTTTAAATATTCCTTTGCGCTAGTTGCAATTGGTAATGAAGTATTTATGTTATTTGCAGTTGTTATTCTTATGAATATTAAACTGAGCCTTGTTGAATCTCAGATTTTGATGATGAAACTAATTGATTGTGTTTAGATGTTTAACTGCATTTTGAGTGATGCAGGTCTACTCGATCAGGATTAGACAGTTGACGCAGGAGAAATTGACGTTGCGCCGGAGGAGATCACGTCAGGATATTGGATGGCAGAATGCTTCGGACGTCGGGCGTCGGGCCAAGGAGAGCAAAATTGCGCCAAGGATATCGGGGTTGCGGAGGTCAACCGCCGATTGGTCAACAAGCCGCAAGAGAGGATGATGCGTTGAAGAATCAGACGAAGCGCCAACCAATGACGTGCCGGGCAACAGAATGTTAATTCGCGTTGTAATAATTGTCTAGATCGGAGTAGAGTTTTAGCTTGTATGTGCAGGATTAACTACGATAACGATGAAGACATAAAGCGAAACAAAGTGCCGGAGTCAAGCGCGAAGGATTCGATGGGAGTTCGAGAGTTCGACGAAAGTCCGAAGGTTCATCGGGAATGCTGCTGGAACTAGCCGAGAATGAGTAGGGAGCTTGCCGAAGGGTTTTTCGGAAGCTCGCCTGAAGGTTCATGGGAAGTTCGTGGAGCTCGCCGAGAAAGATCGGAGCTTACCGAAGAAACTCGTCGAAACTCGCCAAGATCAAATCGTGAAGTCTACGAGCTTACCGGGAGTCCGTAGAATGGTTTCTAAGAGTTCGTCAGAAGACCGTCGGAAGTTCGCCAGAAGCTCGCCGGAAAAAGTCTTGACTTGCGAACTTTGTAATAGCTTAGAAAATATCTTTAAATTCGTAGTTAGCACATTAATTAGGGTTAGGATTATGTGTTAATCCTATAACTCAAGTAGGGGCCAATTGGGCCCGAGTTCGGATTGGTTTGAACCAAGTTTGGAGCTCAACTAGTGAGCTGAAATAGTGTAGGTGGTGGCACCGCCAGATTACATGGTGGCACCGTATAGAACCCGAGGACCAAGTGGTGGCACCGCTTGGCTTGGCGGTGGCACCGCTCAGCACCCGAGAGCTAGGCGGTGGCATCGCTCAGCACCCGAGAGCTAGGCGGTGGCACCGCTTGGCTGGGCGGTGGCACCGCCAGTACACTGTCAGTGTCAGACACTGACAGGCGATGGCACCGCCAGCATTGGGAACCAAAGAGAATTCAAATTTTGGAGCCCAAATTTGAATCCTCTTGAGGCCTATAAATACTCCTCAATTCTCAACTGAGAACACAACTTTTTGAGAAGCAATAGATTGAGAAAAAGGTCTTAGAAAAGTCTTAGCAAGTCTTGTTTTCAATTTGCTAGAGTGTTCACCTCCTTCTTTCTTGTTGAAAATTTGTAAGAGTGTGAACCGCTTGTAAAAGGTTGTAAGAGGGGTATTTGTCCTTCCCCTTCAAGAGATTTGATAGTGGAAGGTGGGAGCCTCATCGAAGAGGGTCTCGCAAGTAGATGTAGGTCATTTGATCGAACCACTTTAAAATTGGCGTGATCTCTGGTTTGCATTTTCTTATTGCTATTTACATTACTGCAAACCTTCTTACGTGCTTTATTCCCTCATTACCTTTGCTGCACACCTTTACGAACACACGTTCAAGTTAAGCTTTTCAAGTTCGGTTTTTATCGTATGAAAAATTTATCGAAACCAACGTTTTAATCCGCTGCACTAATTCACCTGCCCCTCTTAGTGCCACTCCGATCCTAACAATTGGTATCAGAGCACGGTATTTCTCATTTCGGATTTACACCCGAGAGAAATGACTCTTCATGGCTTTCAAGGGGGCTTATCGGTTGTTCGTCCACCGTTGTTTAACGGATTGGACTATACTTATTGAAAAACTCGAATGAGAGTTTTTCTTGATTTCTATGAATTTGGATTTATGGAATATTATTGAAAACGGCTTTTAACTTTCCGCTAAACCGATGAACGAATGGTCGGATTTGGAGAAGAAGTATTTTTCTTTAAATGCAAAGGCTATGAATGCCTTATTATGCACTTTGCAATCGGGTTTCTTTATGCGAAACGGCTTTCGACATATGGCACACTCTTGAAATCACACACGAAGGCACTTCTAGAGTTAAAGATTCGAAAATCAACATTTTAATGCATGATTTCAAGCTTTTTCAAATGAAGCCGAGCGAAATCATTGTTGACATGTACACCCATTTTACGGATGTCGTCAATGGTTTACAAGCTCTTGGCAAATGTTTCTCAAATTTTGAACTTGTTAGTAAAGTTTTACGATCACTTTCTAAAGCTTGGGAATCAAAAGTAACGGCAATACAAGAAACAAAAGATTTAAATATTTTTCCACTTGAAGAACTTATTGGCTCATTGATGATATATGAAATTGTGCGCAATACACATGATGATCACAATGAACACTTGAACCACCTTCCAAAGAATAGGAAGGATTTGGAACTCCGGACAAATGAATACCACTTGAGCGATGACTCAAGTGATGAGGACAATGATGAACTTGAACTTCAAACACTAACTCTCAATAAGTTCATTAAACAAAAATCTAAAATAAACAATAAACTTGAATGGAGGAAGAGGCCAAAGAAAAGGAAGGCACCCAAGGATGAATCAAGAACTTCCAAAAGTGAAACGACGAATTGGGCTTTGACGACGGGCTTCGACTACAAGGTAAGTAACTCAACTCTCTTGAATTATTTTGAAATTACTTGAAGTTTTTCATGAGTGCTTAATTTAGATAGTAGGAATAGGAAATAAAAAATTGTTTTTCAAAAATTATATCTTGTTTTTCTTTTTAGCATCTTTGAAAAATTAAAAAATTTAAGCATGAAAAGATAGATTCACCTAAAAAGAAAAATGCATGACTACAACAAATAACAAAATGATTTTGTTTGAAAATGTCTTATGCCCAATGAAACCATCATTGATGAATATGCTTTATATTTAATAGTTTCTTTGGCTTATATGCCTTATCATGATAAACGTTTTGAAAAGTTTGTATCATACTTGATGATTGTTATACATGATGATTTATTGGTCTTGAAGTTATTTAATTTTGATTAAATGAAATCATGTTTGACTTGAAGTAATGAGTTGAAATAATTTTTTTTTGAATTATGTGTTGCACTTTTTTTTATGATTTTTTATCTTTCCATTTTAAACGATGATGCATGGATTTGAAAAAAAAAAAGGGGGGGGACATGCATGTATGGAATCAATCAATAAGTTGAAATAAAAGGAGAAAAGATTTTTTTATTAAAAATTTCTTTTTCTCTATCTTATTGATTTCTACCTAAGAGACCAATAAAATTATTTATGTCATTTTGAATCTCTTGAAAGAAATGTTGAGATGTTGATGATTTGGACGATTTGAATTTGAATGAGTTTTATCCAAAATCATGATCTTGATTCCGTGATATTTACAAATTAAGATTTATTATGAATCAAGATTTTGTCATTAATCGATCTCCTAAGATTTTCTTTTGATTATTTATGAGTAGGTTTTTCAAAAAGAAATTATGTCTTTTGGTATTCACATGTTCTAATCTTTCATGATATGATTTTTATACAATTCCTTGAATTCATGAAATATTTATCGCATCACCTAATTACTTTTTTCTTGATATTCCTTATGTGGTGATATAAAATTATGCATGAAATACTCTTGATATTATTTTGATGCATACAAATGAAAAGTTATGATCATGAATGGTCGGATGAAATTTAACAAGTTAATACCATCATGATTTGAAACATTTATGATTTGAAATTATGCATGCAATTGCTTTTTATTGTGATGATATATGCATATAATGTATATTATGAATACTTTATTATCATACATGTAAATAGTGATAAATATTTTGAAAATAAATGTTTGTATCATGTTAGATGATTTTACATTTTGTGCATGATGAGTTATAGTGATGATTGAAACAATGATTGAAATAATATGAATGATGATTTGGAATCATGCATATAATGATGAGTTTATATGTTTTAAAAATATATATGATGATTTGGTATTATATATGCAATACTTTAACATACAATAATGATGCATGCAATGATGAAATATTCATGATAAAATTATTATTTTGATATTCATGACTTGAATCTTCCTTTCCTTTTGCCAATGACAAAGGGGGAGAAAGAGTTGCTAATGTGCTATCTTAAATTGATGTAAAGCGTCATCTCAAAAAGAAATTAGCTAGCTTGCACAAGTCAAGAAAATGCAAAATTTGCTTACTTTCTTGCACATCTAAAGAGAAGATGCAAATGTAACACTTCCCAAATTGTTTTCTTGCCTCATGTAAAACATTGTCCCTTGCTAGGTTGGCATTTTACTAAGGAAGCAAAAATGACACTTCTCAAAAGAGAAGAAAGAGCTTGCTTTCTTGAACATCTTTAATTTGCTAGCTAGCATAATATACAATTTGCTATCTTGAACATTACAAAGAAATGCTATCATGCACATCGCAAAGAAAAGAAAATATGCTAACTTGCAAATCTTTAAATTTGCTAGCTTGTATGTAGTAAAACTTGCATATCGTAAAAATTGTCAGCTTGTAGAGAAGCAAACAGTTGCTATCTCAAGAAAAGCAAAAATGCTAAACTTGCAAATCTTTAATTGTTACATTGCATCATGATAATTGCTATCTCAAGAAAAGCAAAAATGCTAAACTTGCAAATCTTTAATTGTTACATTGCATCATGATAAAACTTGATATTATATTTTTTTTTTCATACAATGTATTAAACTTTTTATCTCTAAACACTTGATACTTGGAATATTTTAAAATGTGATCTTGATAAGAATGTTTCAAGTTGCTCTTTGTGCTATATCTTTTCAAATGAATCATGAGGCTTGATATCATATATTTCATAATATAGAAATAACAAGATTTCTTTGCCTTGTACGCCTTATGTGATGATTGTACATCAATTTGCTTTATTATGAATTATATGAATCTTGATCGTGAACTTGTTAAGAAGAATTTTAATGAACCATGAATCATATCTTTGGTATTCATGAATTGATCCTTATTGATATATTTCATGAATTCTTTGCATATTTAGCTTGTTGAATGATTGAAATTTTTTTGCCATTAAGTCCTCCCTTTCTTTTTGACCTTGATAAAGGGGGAGAAGGTTTTGCTAGCTTGTGCATTAAAAATGAAAGTAAACTTCCTAGCATGCTAAGGAAGTAAAACTTGCAAGCTTGCACTTCTCAAAAAAAGAAGAAAGATCTTGCCTATCGAAGCAAAAAAGTGCAAAACTTAGAAAACTTGCAACAAAATTGCTCTTGCCATGCTTTGTATCAAAAATAGGTTGATATCCTTAAAAGCATCGCATTAAATTTTTTAGTGTATCGCAATGTATCACATGTATCGCAAATTAAAATTTTTTAGACTATTATCATATCATGTTTAATAATTGATATCTTTCATTGATATGATAAATTATCATCTCATGATGTATCGCATAATGATATCATGATTTGCGATTGTATCGTGTGATCCTTGGTGAATTTTCACATTGATATCCTTCATGAAATGATTTCTTTGCATTATTGTCTTGTATGTATCATGTGATAATTGAAATATTGATTGATACAAATTCATAATTTATGTAAAAGTCTAAATCATTGGTTCCTCTCCTTCTTTTCGGCAATGACATAGGGGGAGAAAGATTGCTAGCTCAAGGCAAATGCTGGCTAGCTTGTACTCTTCCCTTCTTTTCGACAAAAACAAAGGGGAGAAAGCTTTTGCTAGTTAGAACATGCAAAGAAAAGCAAAGTGCAATCTTGCACAAGAAGCAAGTGTTGAATTGCCATGATTGAACTTAAGAATCTTGTTATGCTTTTGTGCTTATATGTTGTGATGAAAATCTAGCTTCAGTTGCAAAAACTTGCATAAATTTTAAAATAGCTAGAGCTACTTCTCCTTTTTGTTGATGACATAGGGGGAGAAGTATATTGATGACTTCATGCATTGAATTGAATATTTTATATATATTTGCAAGATGGTTTAAATATTTTTCATAACATGTGATGAATGTTACTTGGATTTGGGATAATCCAAGTGTTCTATCAATAGCATATTAATAGGGGGAGTTTAGTTAAACTCCGAGGAGTTAAGGTTAACTCCGTTAGTCATCAATTAGTTGTCATCATCAAAAAGGGGGAGATTGTTGAATCTCCGATTTTGATGATGAAACTAATTGATTGTGTTTAGATGTTTAACTGCATTTTGAGTGATGCAGGTCTACTCAATCAGGATTAGACAGTTGACGCAGGAGGAATTGATGTTGCGCCGGAGGAGATCACGTCAGGATATTGGATGGCAGAACGCTTCGGACGTTGGGCATTGGGCCAAGGAGAGCGGAATTGCACCAAGGATATCGGGGTTGCGGAGGTCAACCGCTGATTGGGCAACTAGCCGTAAGAGAGGACGATGCGTTGAAGAATCAGACGAAGCGCCAACCAATGGCGTGCCGAGCAACAGAATGTCAATTCGCGTTGTAATAATTGTCTAGATCGGAGTAGAGTTTTAGCTTGTGTGTGCAGGATTAACTATGATAACGACGAAGACATAAAGTGAAACAAAGTGCCGGAGTCAAGCGCGAAGGATTCGATGGGAGTTCGAGAGTTCGACGGAAGTCCGAAGGTTCGTCGGGAATGCTGCTGGAACTAGCCGAGAATGAGTAGGGAGCTTGCCGAAGGATTTTTTGGAGGCTCGCCGGAAGGTTCGTGGGAAGTTCGCGGAGCTTGCCGAGAAAGATCGGAGCTTGCCAAAGAAGCTTGTCGGAACTCGCCAAGATCAAATCGTGAAGTCTACGAGCTTACCGGGAGTCCGTAGAATGGTTTCCGAGAGTTCGTCAGAAGACCGTCGGAAGTTCGCCGGAAGCTCGCCGGAAAAAGTCTTGACTTGCGGACTTTGTAATAGCTTAGAAAATATCTTTAAATTCATAGTTAACACGTTAATTAGGGTTAGGATTAGGTGTTAATCCTATAACTTAAGTATGGGCCAATTGGGCCCGAGTTCGGACTGGTTTGGGCTATGTTTGGAGCCCAACTAGTGAGCTGAAATAGTGTAGGCGGTGGCACTGCCAGATTAGGTGGTGGCACCGCCTAGAACCCGAGAACCAAGCGGTGGCACCGCTCAGCACCCGAGAGCTAGGTAGTGGCACCGCTTGGCTGGGCGGTGGCACCGCCAATACACTATCAGTGTCAGACACTGACAGGCGGTGGCACCACCACTGACAGGCGGTGGCACCGTCAGCATCGGGAACCAAAGAGAATTCAAATTTTGGAGCCCAAATTTGAATCCTCTTGAGGCCTATAAATACCCCTCAATTCTCAGCTGAGAACACAACTTTTTGAGAAGCAATAGATTGAGAAAAAGGTCTTAGAAAAGTCTTAGCAAGTCTTGTTTTCAATTTGCTAGAGTGTTCACCTCCTTCTTTCTTGCTGAAAATTTGTAAGAGTGTGAACCGCTTGTAAAAGGTTGTAAGAGGGGTATTTGTCCTTCCCCTTCAAGAGATTTGCTAGTGGAAGGTGGGAGCCTCATCGAAGAGGGTCTGGCAAGTGGATGTAGGTCATTTGACCAAACCACTTTAAAATTGGCGTGATCTCTGGTTTGCAATTTCTTATTGCTATTTACATTACTGCAAACCTTCTTACGTGCTTTATTTCCTCATTACCTTTGCTGCACACCTTTACGAACACGCGTTCAAGTTAAGCTTTTCAAGTTCAGTTTTTATCGTATGAAAGATTTGTCGAAACCAACGTTTTAATCCGCTGCACTAATTCAACCCCCCCCCCCCCCCCCTCTTAGTGCCACTCCGATCCTAACAAGCCTATCAGATCTTTCCCAAACCTTCATTTCATTAACTTGTTCTACAGTACTTTCATCAATCAAGTCTGCAGGCTTTTCAACAAGTAATGCTAAATCAAGATCTAATACACCTAGTGTGAATTGCACATGCTCTAACTATTCTGAATAATTTGATCCAGATAGTACAGGAACACTAGATGAATAAGAATGTATATGCGGAAGTACCATTGCAAAAAAAATATAGAACAACATTAATGCTTTGAGTTTGTCAAAAATTGATGAACTATTGATATCATCTATATTACACCTTTGGGTGAAATATTGACATACCTAGTGTTCACTTAAGAATATTTATGAAGGACTGATACCATTCTTGTGGAATAGTGTTGTTACCTTTGGGTATACAACCTTAAACTACAAGGATATCCAAAAATAGTATCATCCTACCCCATCACATAATTATTTGAATTAGATTCTCCTTTGGGATTATCTAAATCTCCTAATTATATGTATCATTGTGAATATTATTTTCTTAATATTATTTAGGACTAATTCCTTAATATTATTTTATAAGTCATTAGTCCAGGTCACTTTGGTGACTACAAGACTAATGCAATAATATAAAATAAAATATAAAATATCCTATAAATGATAAAGCTTTTATTATAATTCATATTATAATAGTCTATCATCCCAGGCCACTTTGGCAGCTACTAGTTAGATAAAACTTAGGGAGATGAATTACAAATAATATTCATCAATTTCTTTAATTTTTGCTAAGTAGTTCAATAATAAAATAACTATAATAATTATTGAATATTAATGCTAAGCAGTTCAATAATAAAAAATAATAAAAATTATTTAACATTAATGCTAAGCAATTCAATAATAAATAACAATAATAATTATTGAACATTAATGCTAAGAAATTCAATAATAAATAATTATTATTATTAAATATTAATGCTAAGCAGTTTAATAATAAATTAATAATAATTATTATTAAATATTAATGCTAAGCAGTTCAATAATAAATAATAATAATTATTATTAAATATTAATCAATAAGAAAACTTATATGATAATCATGATAACATATAAATCATGCCTTTATGTGAAAGGTAAATATTATTTCATAATTTCATATATATACAAGTGAATAAGTAAATAAAATTCCAAAAATAATAATTAGATTTTAATTTTATTTACCACATGTATAATCAATAATTCATATGAGAAAACTATAAAGCAAACCATAATTTATAATTTTTTAATCAAAATTAAATCCAATCAAATAATCAAAAATATAATCATGATTAAAATTAATCATAATTATAATAAATCATATTTATAAATTTTATAATTGAGAATATAAATTAAATTTCTTAATTTTGATAAAACCGTAAATATTTGAAAGGATATAAATCGGACATATGCGAATGGTAGAACTATAATTTGGCAAAAATTAGACTCGAGGGCAAAACCATAAATATGTTGACAGCACATAAACTAAAATTACGAAATTTGCAAAGGATAAAACTATAATTTTATAAAACCCTAGCCTCGAGGGTAAAACCATAATTATGCCAAAACCCTAATCTGCCTTCGCTGCGGCCACCGCTGCTGCCTGCGACGCGGCCGCCTGTGCGCGGCTGCCGTCACCATGACGCTGCCGCCGTGGGGTTGCCACTTGCCCATGTGCGGCCGCTGCTGTTGCGGCGGTTCCTGCCCTCGCGTGGCTACTGCCAGTGCACGACCGTCGCCTGTGCACGGCCTACTCATGCATGGCAGCCACTTGGGTTGTCTGCCTGCGTGCGACCGACTGTCACATGGATGGGTTCTGGCCGTGTGCGGCTAGCCGTCGCATGGACGGGTTCTGGCCGTGTGCGGTCGGCCGTTGCATGGACGGGTTCTGTGATGCCCATGTACAGGATGGGTTTGCTACTCGACGTAGTCGCAGATTCGTAGCGAGGTCGACGGTGACCATTGCTGCTTAGTAATTCTTGGAAGATGAAGGTAATTTATGCATCGTAAACAAATTTACAGATCTAATGCATTTGATCTCAATAACCTAGCTCTGATACCAAATGTGAGCATAAAAAAAAATCTATAATTATGCTATATTTGAAATGTGAAAATAACTTTTATGCTGATTGGAATCAAATGCATAGATCTAATTATTACGATACGTACCTTTCAATGTCATCTGTTCAGAGATCCCGTTTGATCTGCTAAGCACTGTCTTTGATCCAAACACCGTCTTTAATCCAAGATCGCTATAGAATATGTAAGGATTTGATTACTATGGAATATGCAAGGAGTATATTCTTTCTCCTCTCTTCCTATCCTTTCATAGGACCAACTAAGATCGATGGATTTTGAGGAGAGAGTTGAAGAGAAAAGCTGAAATCCCTCAATGGAGAGGTGTCTGTACGTGTATACGTGCTAACGTTCACTCAGGGGATTTCCTCGTTATCTCCTGAGGAATCGTTCCGTAAGTGATTTCTATTCTATTGGCTAAAATATTTCAATGGAACCCAATTAGTTATATTATATATCTTATCCAAGTATAAAAGGACCACAAAACCCTAACATTCTTCCACTTGCCCATTAATTGATAAGATATAAAAGAGATATTTAAAATCAAAATAAACAAAACAAAATTTGTTTGAAAATAATTTTACCTAATTGGATTCCAAGGAATTTTAAAAAGTATTTTATATATGATTATGTTTTAAAATAAGTCAATAAGTCCAATAAACATAATAATACTATATTAAGTCCAACTATCAATGCGAGTCATAACGATTATATATCCTCTTAATATTTGATGCGGATGATTGACCCGATCCTTTATATTCTCCTTCGTGTGTGGATGATTGACCTACTTTAGGTCTTTTAGACCTAAATACGGGTGCTGTAATTTTCTTACCTCTTCATTTTCAGGACTTGTGTTATCTATTATTTTTATAGTGTATATTAATGTCATCTGTCTTTAACAAAATTGACATTTCTGTTACGTACGATTATACCATCGGGTCACGTTTCCATTGAAATCTATTTCAGCTTTGATGATTATTTACTTCATTCATTTTTACTATCAAATATTTTCATTGTCCAGTATGTTTTAGTCAACTTTGACACTAAGAGGAGGATGGATTAGCATGTTAAGAAAGTCAAGATTAGATTATTAGAGTTTATCCGTTGTTGACGTGGATCGACTCTGTTATCGAACTTCCTGGTCACGTATATGGAAGCAAATTGATTTCTCTACTCCGGAGAAGCATTACCTTTCGGCATTAATCTTCATAGAAAAGTGAAGAACTCTTCCGAGACTGAAAGGCCATTAGATGTCACCGTGTGTTTATAGGTGCAATCTAATTAATATAACGCTTTGCTTAGTCATCCAAACAGCTGCTCTTACCTTTCCGAGAAAGATGGACTTGGACCATCCTCATGCCTCTTTTTTCCCTTTGTATAATTAAACGTCATCCTTTCTTTAAAAATAAATGATATTTAATATAATATAATATAGTAATAAAAAATAATCATATAAGAATAAAAGTAAACTAAAGATATAATAAAATATCAAGGAAATACTAAATTAAAATAAAATCATATCATGGTTATGACAAAATTATGAAATAAATCAATAATGTGATTATAGTGATATGTTAATTAATATTTAGTAAAACAATAAAAAATAATAATCATGAACTAAAAATAATATATTTAATAATAATAATAATAATAATAATAATAATAATAATAATAAACAGTTAAAGTGACATTGTTTTAGATGAAAAAGGCTCAGTATCCTTCTTACAGATCACGAATCCAAGTGGAAAACACCGCAATAAATATTGTTCAGGCTTCCTACTAGTTTGACCGTTTCCCTCCCTCCAACGACACAGAGTCCGACCCTCGGAATATCCCGTCTGTATACAGTTGAAAGTAGCATTTAGACCGGCTTCATTAACAAACTAAATAGTTATTTCCTTAATCCGTGATCAGTGGGATAAAACACCCACTCTTGTTTGAACTTGGGAACATTATGTTGCTGAATGCGTTGACGTCCCGCTTCGACTGGCCCATACTTACTGAATGAAAGACGAGGCGACTACACTGCAATTTTTAAATAGCCAGGCCCGATCGCCATTGCTTCCGAGCTCCGGATCCTCATATATACTTGCGGACTCGGTTTACACTGCCATTACGCACAGCAGAGTTGCAGACAAGAAACGTGGACTGTGGGATCACGAGTGGCCACTTCTCTTCGGATCGAAGCAAGATAAAGATGACAAGAGTCTTTTTCCTTCTCTCATTTCTTCTCTTCTCCTTTCTAGGTGATTTATTCTCTCTTTATTTGATTTCATGGTTGTACTCTTGTCTATTTCGGCTATTACCAATTCTGTGTTCGTCGCACTTCCTCTGTTTTCAGGGGCGTTGGCAGCTACGTTCACGCTAACTAACAACTGCGAGTACACCGTATGGCCGGGCGTGCTCTCGGGCGCCGGCACGGCCCCACTTTCCTCGACGGGCTTCGTGCTGCATAAGGGCGAGTCTCGCAGCCTCAAGGCGCTCGCCTCGTGGTCGGGCCGCTTCTGGGGCCGCACCCTCTGCGCCACCGATTCGAGCGGCAAGTTCAGCTGCGCCACCGGCGACTGCGGGTCCGGCAGGGTGGAGTGCTCTGGCGGCGGTGGGGACCCCCCTGCCACCTTGGCGGAGTTCACGCTCGACGGCAGCGGCGGGATGGACTTCTACGACGTGAGCCTGGTGGACGGCTTCAACCTGCCGATGCTGGTGGTGCCGCAGGGCGGATCTGTCGGGGGCTGCACCACCACGGGCTGCCTGGTGGACCTCAATGGGCTGTGCCCGTCGGACCTCAAGGTGGTGCTGTCGACCTCGGACGGGGGCAGCGAGTACGTGGCGTGCAAGAGCGCGTGCGAGGCCTTCGGTTCGCCCCAATATTGCTGCAGCGGCGCCTACGGGAACCCCAACACGTGCAAGCCGTCGTCCTACTCCCAGTTCTTCAAGAACGCCTGCCCCAGGGCGTACAGCTACGCCTACGACGACGCCACGTCCACATTTACCTGCGCGTCCGCCGACTACGTCATCACGTTCTGCCCCAGCACCACAAGGTAGCCGCCGATCGATCACGTCTTGATTTCTTTTGGTCAATGGGATCACTATAGTGCGACTTACTCTACGTGATGAGGTAGTGCATGGCTACGACAGGCCGGCGGAGCCGACGTCAACCTGTCCGTTTCTAAGCAGCTGCCGCCCCATGCTTCATCGTTATTTATTGCCCGTGCAATGAATCCACTGTTTGTCCATCTCCTTTCTAAACCTACTCTTAATATTTGACAGCCAGAAGTCTTCGGACCCGACTCCAGGTGCATCGAATACGCCGCCACTGGTGCTGCGCACGGCTGCCATGCTACTTCGCATCTCACTCGCTGGTCTCGCCTTATGTCTCTGCCTGTAGCGCGGCCGTGCGGAGGCCACACAACGCTCGCACCGCCAATTCTAGACCGGCCATCTCCTGTGCTTGTCGTCATAACGATGCGACGCTGATGAAAAGTCTAATCAAGCTGACAAAAGAACGAGAGTCTGACAGAATGGAAAGAGCTGCTGCTGCCTTCCAAATTTGCCTTCTTATGTATCTTATGGCCGGTCTTTTAATCTCCAGGAAAAAGTTCACCAGGTCTGCGTGCGAAGTGACATCACGGAGTGATGTAGTCCATTAAAATAGGGGAGTGTTTGGTTTCTGGAAGTGAAAGATTGTACAGTTGTGTATTGTTCCACATCGGAATAAAGCCTCCCAACCTTTACTGGAGTTCATATCGCTCTCCAGGAATATATAAACTTCGGCTGCTACCACAAGAAGAGATATAATACTTTTGAAGTTGTGAAATAGACATACTTGGAGGTGAGTTTTGCCTCTCCAACGGTGAGAGGAACTTGATTCGAGTTGCACCAGCTCGATCCCTCCTTTGGAGCTCATGAAGAGCTTTGAATCAAGGATCAAACTGGAACAAAACCTCTAACTTAAATTGGAGGATAAATCCCAAACCAGCTGAATTTTATTGGTAAAAGTTACACAAAAGTCGAGAAATAATTGTTCTAAGGCTCCTGTCGCGTGGATTACTTAAACTCAAATTATGTTGAATCAAACTATAAACAAAGCATTTGGAATTTTTGTTCGTCAACGTATCCGAACTCATGAAAAATAAACAGTTGTTTTGAGCACAACTTTTTTTGTTTGGTGTATCAATGAGTCCTGTGGGCTTGTGATGTACGGCTATGGTTGTGCAGCTATAGTTCTAGTTGCTACTGGTATCGTGTAAAATGAAACAATCACAAACCATTCAACAGCGTTCACTGGTTTTAGGGTGAGAGACTCCGGGTGATTGTGAGAGAGAACTTTTTGTCTCGTCGATGGGGTTTTCCCTTTCCCATCGGTCTCTTCCCTGCAAGTCTCTCCTGGTTCGTCCTTCCGCCACCTAAGCCCTCTATTTCTCCTCTATCGGTGGTGTCAACGCCTGCTTATTGATTTTACCAACATACAGATTATCAATTTTATTAATAACAAAATAGCACGTATAGATTATCAATTTTGTTAATGACAAAATAGCACGTATAGATTATCGATTTTTCTAATGACAAAATAATCATTTCAGATATTAATTAAAAGATAAAAGAAAAGAAAATCATTTGTGAATGACTGTGAAATAACTTGCTGAAAGCTGTTGCATTTGTGAATGACTGTTGCTGCTAAAAGCTATTGGAGCTGAAAGCTCTTGTTGTAGAAAACTGAACATTTGTGTGGCAGATGAATTGCTGCTATAGAAAACTGAACAAGTGAACTCATTTGGAATATGAAAGCATTAAAAAATATAGTTACATTTGTAGAAGTGTCATCTGGAATATGACTATTGCATCTAAAAGTTGTTGCTGCAGGAAACTGAACATTTGTGTTGCAGATGAATTGTTACTGTAGAAAACTGAATAGATGGACTTATGTGGAATATGTAAGCATGAACAAAACAGTAGTGTCATATGGAATATGACTACTGCAGCTGAAAGCTGTTCAGATGAATTCTGCTGCAGAAAACTAAACAAATGAAGCTATAATTTGATCTGACAAATGAACATGTCTGCAATCTGACATCATGAACAAATGTACATATCTGGAATATGAAAGCATGCAAATGTTAACATTTGATTTGGAATACAAAGCATTCATCTCAACAAATCTCGAATATGACACTGCTGTATTCAATCTGAACATTTGATCTGGAATATAAAACTGAATAAATACGAAAGCATGGAACTGCATATTATATTGCAGCAGTTGTCAAAGCAGTTTCTAGATCAAAAACTGCCATTGATCTGCACAAATATGCATTCATCTAAGAGATTTATCAATAAATTTGTACAAATCTGCAGTATGAATCTGAATAAAACATTTAGAGTCTTCCTAGAACATCAAACCATTTAATTTATAATCTTCGGTGATTGCTCTAAAAAATCAAGGAAAAATCATAACCCTCTCTCTTGACAAACCTAATAATTAGATTCCTAGAAAGTTTTAATTAAGGTATAATAAAAATATATATAACTCGGATGTTAAAATTATCTTTTTGCCTATCATTTTTGTGTCGTACATATGTGCTATCATATATTATGTCCTTCCTTGGTAAAATCAATAATATTATGATAAATAAGATTAAATATTTTATTTTTATAATTATAAAAACTTTAATATAAACTTTTTAAGTTTAAAAATTAAAATACTAAAATATCTAATTATAAGAGATAATATATAATTAGCTCAAGATATTTTTGAGTATGTTTTGTCGAGAACTTATTTGTTTCGTTATGGTTATGTTGGTCACAAACTCTCCAACTATCCAAAGTGGGAAGACAAGCATCTTACTTCAGGATACTTTTTATTTTTCAAGCTTTGAATCATGTTCTATTAAAATTTTATAGTCGAGTAGGAGTTAGGGGTTTATTTGAGATTTATTAATTTTATTAGAAGTCCAAGGGACTCAAGAGTGGAACTCTATAAATATGGATGTATCTGCTTCTTTTCATCATCTATGAAATATTATTCTAGCCTTTGGTAAATCCTAGGAGGCCGATCCCTCCAAAATGATCATCCACTTTCTTTTCTCTTCTTCTATGATAAAACCCTAGGAGTCTTATCATTTGGTATTAAAGTAACGATCCCCGACATTCCCTCTATAATTCCTCATCTCACATTTTGCCGCAGTCGCCCTCAGCCACGCCTCATCTCATCTCCAGTCGTAACCTCAACCCTCGGCCGCTCGTGATCCCTCGGCACTGCCAATATCTCATTCCAACATAGCGCCTTCCAACCCGCTTAGGACTTCCTTCTTTGCCATCGACATTAACAACAGCCGCCACAGCCTCAGCCCTCGGCCGCTCACGATCCCTCGGCATCGCCAGCGTCTCATCCCAACCGTGCAACCATCTCTTCCTCTCCATCTGTGATCCTCAGCATTCCCTCCTACCAGAGCGATCATCTCTTTCCCTCAAGTTGAGCGATTGTCCTTGCCTTCCGGCCCTCGATGATGTTACTCCCAATTGTGCCACCATCGTTGCCTCCCAACCTTGGCTACAACATTTCCTCCTCCTAATGACAAAAATAGGGCAACTTCTCACACCCTCAATGCTACCTTGGGTCGACATCACAATAGCCACACCAAATAAGGCAGTACTGATACCCTTAACTAGACACCATAAATAAGAATTGAGGATTACAGATCTGTATTCCTATGCAATGGCTGCCAACAACTCAGTGAAAGCCCAACTAGAAGCCTTGAAAACCAGAATTGAGAACCGGCTGTAAGAAACCCTTAACGATTTTAAAAAGAGCATATTGGGGAGCTTCAACAAGTTTCAATAAGATAAATGTTCAAGTCTTATGTTGTACTGATCTCGAGACACATAAAAAAGGAACTAAGAATATGACATAAGCTACCTGATAAGGCATTTTTTGGTCCCCGGATGAGTCATCATCAACGTTACATGCCATACCCCAACCAACATTAGAAATCGATGCCACACGCCATTAGAACCCCATAGTGCACGTCACGTCAGATTTCGTACCGATACACTACGCGACATGACCATCCCGAGAGCTTGGGGCGATGCCGTCTTATGCCGCTCAGGCATCCCCAAAGACGTTAACTCATTAGAGAAGTTGTTCCATCCTATAAAGGTTAGTGGGCACACCGAACTGAGGTGCAACCAGTCCTCGCGCGATAGTATAAAAACCCTTGGCCGATACCCGGCAAAAGGGGGTGAGAAAAATAAGATCGAGACAAGCAACACTCGACTAACTTACTCATCAGAGGGGCCAAAGTCGGGGGTCACTCGACAAAGGCCATTTTTGCAGGAAGGTGATCACCCTTGAGCGGCAAGCGTCTCAACCCGAGAATCGTCATCCAGTGCACGTGGACGCACTGCCATACGCCCCGAAGTCGGAGGGATGCGACCCATCACAAACGACACCCGGGTCGGCAGACCGAGGAACACTGATCAACATCGCCTCGCGAGGGCCCAATCGACCCCATCTGCCCGACCAACGCCAACCAGCATTCCTTCCAGAGGGCGCGACCACCTCATCATCCTACCCACTCCACGAGAAGCTCCTGACATCGACCCGCGGACCTAACCGTGCTGACTCACCAGCCATAGTACTTTTGTTCACTAACATCTTGGAACTATAAATAAGGGCTTGGGCTTTGAAGTCGGAGGTACCATAGGCAGCACAAGAGGCACCACAAGAAAACCTGCTTACGGTTTGGGTTTTTCTTGTTTAGTAAGCTGAAGGTGTTTTATGGCCTAGGAACATCTTCCTAAGGCATTTGTAAGTGTCCCTCTTTTATAGTAGTAATTTGCTCCTCTTTCGTTTGTGGATGTAGGTCAATTGACCGAACCACGTATATCTGGTGTTCTGGTGTTCTTGTCGCTTTTATTCTTTCCGCTTTATTGTCTTTGTTGTATTGCCAAAATTATCCTTTGGTAAATTTCCTGGGGCTAGCTCTAACAGTTTTAAACGTCGAAAGGTTTCCGCTGCACTAATTCACCCCCCCCCCCCCCTCTTAGTGCTCTTGATCCTAACACAACTGGCCGATTGAGCAATAGGCTGCAAGAGAGGATGATGCACCGAAGAATTGAACAAAGCGTCGATGAACCAATGACATGTCGGACAATATTTGATTCAAGCTTTGTAATAATTGTCTAGATCGAAGTAGGTTTTAAGTTTGCAGGATTAACTATGATAGCAATCAAGGCATAAAGAAAAATGAAGTGTTAGAACCCTTGCAGATTCTAAACTTGGGGTTGATCTCTTTAGGGGATCAATCTCCTTGGAACTCTATAGGAGTTCCTCCCTCCAAGTTGCTGCTCAAAAGCTGTAGAAAATATTCATCTATTGCTTATGAAAAGAGGAGGAATACATGGCTATTTATAGGGCTTCTAAACCCTAACTCCTAATAGAACTCCTACTCAAGACTCCTATTCCTTTGCAACTCCTAATTCTTCTCTAAGAAATAACCTCCTAACCCTAGCCGACCTCTTCACCTCTTTAATAAGGGTCGGCTTAGTTAGGTTTTATATGAATGTCCCTCTCAATTAGGACTCTCCTAGCTAGAGTCCTAATAGACCCGCTCTCTTCAAATCAGTCTTATCCTCGAGGCTGATGATTCATGAATTCTGGGAATTTGATCTTCAAGTCGTCATAGTTCTCCCAAGTGGCATCTTCTGTTGGTAGGTCCGCCCACTATATTAGCACTTTATTAGTAGGTCGTCATCGTCGAGTCACGATCCGTCGATCAATAATGGCACTTGGCTAGGTCTGGAGTTCTCCTTGGGTAGTCATATTTGGTGGGTGGCTTTGGGCTATCTCCAAGCACCTATTTACAACTTCCGTCTAGCCGTCGGTTTGTGGGTGATATGTCATACTCCTTTTCAATTTAGTACCCTGCATATGGAATAACTTTGTCTAAAATCTGCTCGTATAGATGCAAGTAGAATTTGTCACAAGCACAATCCGTCCCTTATAGCGTAATTCTTTTGAGTCTCAATTATAATGAGTCACAGAGCTTGGTGCTTCCTCTAATTTTTTAATGATCTTACTGGTCTCCAGATCTTCTTGTCATTCTCTCTTAATATCCTTAAGGAAGTCACTAGTCGAAAGTGAAATGACCAAAAATTCAACTTGCTTAAGTAGCCGTGAAAGCATATCTACAACAACATTCTCTTTCCCCTTTCTGTAAGTTATTTCATAATCATATCCAAGAAGCTTTGTTACCCATTTTTGCTGCTCAGGGGATGATATCTTTCGCTCCAAAAAGTACTTGAGGCTTTTATGGTCGGTTTTAATTTAAAATCATCGACCGATCAAGTAGGGTCTCCACCTCGTTGCTGCATACACAATGGCGAGCATCTCCTTATCATATGTTAACATATTTTGATGGGAGGGAGATAATGTCTTGCTAGTGTATGTGAGTGGTCAACCATCTTGCATGAGAATGGCTCCAATTCCGACTCCAGATGCGTCGTCCTCAATAATGAAGGGTTGGCTGAAATCTGGCAATACTAGCACCGACGTCGTCGTCATGGTTGCCTTAAGTTTGTCGAAGGCAGCGGAGACTTTGTCCGACCATTGGAAGATTTTTTTTTTTAGTAAAGAAATAAGTGATGTACTGATCTTTCTATAGTTTTTCACGAACTTACGATAGTAGCCTATTAAACCCAAAAAACCATGTAGCAATTTTATGTTCCTCGGGGTCGGCCAGTTTTGCATTGCTCCAATTTTGAATGGGTCCACTACCACACATTTCTCTAATATGATATGCCTAAGATATTTCACCTTCTGTTGAAGAAAGCAAAAATTTGTAGTGGTTGTTGTGTGTTCAAAAGATGATTTTCGGTATATCTTCTTCGCACACTCATATTTGATGATAGCCGGATCAAAGGTCCAGCTTTGTGAAGATTTGTGCTTCCTTTCATCTAGCAATTCATCTACTATTGGAATAGAGTATTTGTCCTTGACGGTTATGCCATTGAGAGCTCAGTAATCAATACACAATCGTCATGTTCCGTCCTTCTTTCGTATGAGGAGCACCGGTGAAGAGTAGGGGCTGCAACTTGGCTGAATAACTCTTGTTTCGAGCATCTCTTTTACAATCCTTTCTATTTCATCCTTTTGGAGATATGGATACTGATATGGCTGAGTATTTGCTGGAGATTTGCTTGGAAGAATCGTTATACAATGATCATGCCGACGGGTAAGAGGTAGGTTGCGCGGTTCATCAAATATATCTGAAAATTCAGCAAGCAAAGGAAGTAGATTTGTATCTTCAAATTTTGTTGGCTCTCCCTTAGTTTGCTGCTCAAGTTATACCAAAAAACTGCTGCATACTTTATGCAAAACCTTCTCCATTTGTTGTGTGCAAATCGTCGTTACGTCGCCCCCACGTTTCCCGTGCAATATCACTTGTTTCCCCTTACTATAAAATTTCATAATTAGTTTCATAAAATTTCAGAAAATATCACCTAATGTCATTAACCATTCAATTCTAAGCATAGCCTCATGATCATCAAGAGAGAGGAGGAAGAAATATGCAATTATCTCTTGGTCCTGCAGCAACAGTTTCACTCGCAGACACCTACGATCATACTTCAAAATCCATCTGTCGGTGACCTTAACATCAAACCTGCTGCAATTTTCATTAGGTAAGGCCATCCGGACACCAAATTTACTATTTATTAAGTTATTAGTATTGCCCATGTCGATGAGAACAGTGATCGGTTGTTGTTTGAGAAGGCCTCCAACTTTTCTCGTTTGCGGGTTTGAGTAGCCGGCTAGTGCATGTATCGTAACTTCGATCGATTGTGGCTCTTCTTCTGCATCTTCTTCTTCATGTTCAAGGCTCTCTTCTAGATGTTCAATGACCTCTTCTTCTACTGGTTTAATCATAAGAAGGCTCCCTTTACTACAATGATACTCACGGCTCCATTGCTCATCGCAATGCCAACATAACCCCTTCGCATATTGCTCTCGAAGCTCTTCTCTTGTCAACCTCTTTGGTACTGGGATTCGATCGATAGTAGGGGGGGCTGAGGGCTTCAGTATTGCAGGTCGAGGAGTGATCCTAGTCCTCCAAGCTTCATGGTTCAATCGCTCCTCTTGATGTCGTGCGAAAGAGATGGCTGCCATAAGCGTATATGGTTGTCGTGCTTTAACTTCTCCCCGGATCTCCAGCTTCGAGCCCTTAATGAAGGTCCCCAATAGCTATTTTTGAGACCAATCATGGATTTGATTAGATAACCTTTCAAACCTGGTTTGGTACTCCTGAATGGTGGAGGTTTGTCGGATCTTTACTAGTTGTCCGTCAATGTTCTCGTAATCGGTTGGTCCGAAGCAGATCAGTAGTCCTTCTTTGAATTGTCGCCATGAGAGGATTCCATGAGTGTGTTCAAACTAGTCAAACCATTGTATGGCATACCCTTCAAGATGTATAGCCGTAATTTTTACCATAGATGTGTCCGCGATTTTATGGTACCGAAAATATCACTCCGCGCACGAGATCCAACCAATCGGGTCTCCTTCTTCCCATCTAGGGAAGTCCACCCAAATGCATGGATAGTTAGGGTCGATTATAGAGCCTCCCCTCCCTTGGAAGTCATCTCTTCAGGCTTGGTGCGATTGGGCAAAGCTCTCTCCTTGATGTGATTTCTTCGGGCTTAGTGGTCGGTGCAATCTGAGTTCGGTAAAGAGCGTCCGAATCTTATCCTTCATTCACGTCTCGAAGGCTTCGAATTTAGCATTGATTGCCTCCTCAGATATCATAGTATATGCCTCCAAATATGTGATGTTAATATCTCTCTTTTGTTGTCAGGTTAAAGGCATGTATAAGTTGAGAGAAGTGATGGTCGAAAGGATTGGTGGATCGGTGGATGTAGGCTGTGGTTTAGGCTTGTTTTGTGGCTGTTTTGGGAACAGTTTGAGAATGTGGTTAGGTGGAGTTTTAGGGCTGTGGATGAAAGTTTTAGATCTATACTAGATGGCAGCAAAGGTTTGATAGAAATCAATGGAAGTTGCTACAAATATGTGCTGTCTTGTAAAAGCAGAATTATCGTCGAAGAAATAGTAGTTTCTCGATGAAATTTCTACCAAAAACTCGAAAGATTTGAGGAGGGAATTGATAGCAGTATCTCAGTTTATATGAAAGCAAGGATGTCTAATTTAATTAAGAAAATTTTAGCAGTAACAGTAAGAAAATTGGCGCAAGATGCGATAGCAGAATTCTCATCAAAAAATTTCAGCAGTTTACGATAAAAATTTGCAACAACACAAAATCATTTTTAAAGATGAATTCCACAATAAATCAATCTTAGATGGAAGCCAAGATGATCTATAAAGTGTATAAGAAATTTTATTCAAAAAATATTGTAAATAGATGGGTTAAAGCAACAATATACGGTTAAAATTTTTTGCATCACAGATTTTCAAGTGTAGCAGATTGGACATAAAAGATTAGTGGTTTATATTAAGAATTTTTCGATAAAACTAAAGGAAAATATGCTGCTAGGAAGTGTCAAAGCTATCATAAAAATTTTGTAGAGTTTTGGATAAAAAAATATAGTATCAAGATCAAACAAGTAGTGCTATGCGGCTGAAATTTTACAGTACAAATTCTCAAGTATAGCAGATTAGACGTAAAAGATTAATGGTTTATATTGAAAATTTTTTGACAAAACTAAAGGAAAATCTGCTGTTATGAAGTATCAAAGCTGTTATAAAAATTTTGTAGAGATTTGGATAGAAAAAATATAGTAGCAAGATCAAACAATCTGTGCTATGCGGTTGAAATTTTACAATGTATCTTTCGTCATAGAGATGAAAACTTTACAACGAAAAGTTTATGCAGCAATTTCGGAACAATTTTTTTTTTTTGAATTTTTGAATAGGGATAACTAAATTGCAGTAGTAGTAAGGTAGGAAACTAGAACTGTTGTAATTCACGGGGAGATCAAAGGATGATCCGCAGTGGTGGATATGACGACGGAATTTGACGACGATCTTTTAACCAATCGTGGGAATTGCTTTGGGCGACTGTGGAGGGTTGATAGATGGCTATGAAAGGGCAGTAAGATGCTAAGAACGTTGCTCTAATACCAAGTGTTAGAACCCTTGCAGATTCTAAACTTGGGATTGATCTCTTTAGGGGATCGGCCTTCTTGGAACTCTATAGGGGTTCCTCCCTCCAAGTTACTGCTCAAAGGCTGCAAAAAAGATTCATCTATTGCTTATGAAAAGAGGAGGAATACATGGCTATTTATAAAACTTCTAAACTCTAACTCCTAATAGGACTCCTACTCAAGACTCCTACTTCTAACCAACTCCTAATAGGACTCCTACTCAAGACTCATATTCCTTTACAACTCCTAATTCTTCTCTAAGAAATAACTTCCTAACTCTAGCCGACCTCTTCACCTCTTTAATAGGGGTCATCTTAGGTAGGCTTTATATAAATGTCCCTCTCAATTAGGACTCTCCTAGCTAAAGTCCTAACATGAAGTTCTGGAGTCGAGAATGAGATTTCGTTAGGAGTTCGAGAGTTCATCGGATGTTCGGACGTTCATCGAAAGTTCTGCCGAATTGACCAAGAAGCCCAGGAGCTTGCAAAAGAAGCTCGTCGAAACTCGTCAAGAAGATCTCGTGAAGTCTAGGAGCTTGTTAGGAGTCCGCTATAACATTACCGAGAGATCGTTGGAAGTTTTTCGAAAGATCGCCAGAAGCTTATCGGAAGAAACCTAGACTAACCGGACTTGATTTACTTAGTGTATTTCTTAAAATTCATAGTTAATACATAATTGGGTTAGAATTGGGCCAACTCAATTAGGGACCAATTAGACCCAAGTTTAGGTTGTGTTGGGCAAAGTGAAAGGCCCAAACAGTGACCCAATAAGTGGAACCGTCATGGCACAATCTCCGAGACCGTGTCAGGCGGTGGTACCGCCCAGACACAGTCTCCAAGAGAGTGTCAAGCAGTGGTACTGCTAGACTGGGCGATGGTAACGCCCAGCGACAAGGTGTCAAGCAGTGGTACCGCCTAGTATCAGTGCTGCAGGTGGTAATACCACCAATACTCCGAAAATCGGGGATGAGACACTTTTAGACTCCAAGTTTGAATCCACTTGAGGCCTATAAATACTCCTCTCATCTTTGGCTAATATACACAAGAATTAAGAGCAAAAAAAAATAAAAATACTATTGTAATCTTTTGAGAACTCCTCTCAAGCTCTAAGTGTTAGTCTTGTTTAAGAGAGGAGTGAAGGGGGTTGTAAAGATTCTCTCCTAAACCTGTCAAAAGGAGAATCGAGTTACAAGAGTAGTTGATCTTCACCCATTGAAGGAAGATCGTTAGTGAATGCTAGTAGCCTCGACGGAAGAGGAATCGGGAGTGGATGTAGGTCACTATAAAACTTGTGCATTTTCATTCGTGTAATTTATCTTTACTACAAACTGTCTTACCTGCTTACTGCTTTCACTATGCTTATGAACGAGATTTGAAGTTATCTTTCCGATATTGGTTTTATCGAACGAAGAATTTTTCAAATCGGTGATTTTATCCGCTGCACTAATTCACACCCCCCTCCCCCTCGCTCTTGATCCTAAGAGTTGTAAAGTCGATGTGCTAAAGGATCGAGTGATATATCAAAAGATAGGGCAATGTGCCGAAGGTTCGACCCAAGTGCAAAAAGATCAAAGGACATTTCAAAAGAGTGAACAGCATGCTAAAAGCTTTGAAAATATGCCAGATGAGTGGTTAATAAGTCAAGATCTTATCAAGATAATTTTGGGTTAATTTAAGTCGGTATTAGGTTGAAACAAAGCTCACTTATAAGCTATTGGGCTTAAAGTTGAGCCAAAATTGGGTTATTAAAAGGCCAAACACATGAATTAAACTACCTAGGTAATAATGATACTACTTATGATAGTGGTAGTACCACTAAAGTCAAGTTCGATGGAATCGTATAAAAAATTATGATGGTAGAATCGTCGATGTCTAGTATTGCGAGTATATATAAAAAATTATAATTGTAGTACCACGAAAATCTAGTATTCCGGCTTATATCAAAATTTTGGATGAAAGTACTGTAGGAGTCTAATATTGCAACTCCATTTCAAAGATTAATATGGTAGTATCATCCGAAGTTGATAGTAATATTGCTCGCATCCTAAAATATTAGGAATTTTAATTTTTCACTCTATTTTGAAAGCCTTTTCGGGATATAAATGTCTTACTTAGATTTAGTTAATGAAGTATTCATTACTGATATTGTGAAGTATTGTAGCTCTCTCTTAATGCATTTTTTGAGTCTCCACTCTCGTGTGTAGTTGTAATTATAAATGCTAGAGGTGAGACAAAGTGTCTTATAAAAGAGTGAGCATGAGTGTTCTTTCCTAAGCCTAAAAAAAGATAAAGTTGAAACAAAGATTGTTGATGTTCGTCTATTGAAAAAAAAAATAGTAGTGAAAGCTGATGATTTCGAGGGAAGAAGAATTAATAGTGGGCATATGTCAAAAAGATCGAATCATTATAAGTCACTTTGTATCTTTTCTCTTTCTGTAACTTTTGCTCGTGATCATTCATTTATTTTTTTACTCGTACTTCATATAATTGATGGTATCGAATTCATGTTTTTTTATCAAATTTTATGGTTAAAATTTGTTACAAAATTCTATTGTTAAGATCCTAACATGATCAGGATATAGAAATGGTGGTAGCTGATGGCTTCAGAAATTTTATTTTGAATCAAACTCTTTTTGTTCTCGTCAGGATGCTGTAGAAAAAGACTCTTGTGCTTTGGGTTGTGCAAAATATTGTCCAAAGTATTTGATCAACATTGTTCATATTTGACTGATTCAAATTCTCTCATGTCTTCATAGAATAAAAATAAGACGGTCAATTGACTGCCTAGATTTGCCAGGGAGTAAGAAGCATCTAATTTTTTTGTTTGTTTAGAGAGGAGACTCGCCCTCTCGGTTGGATTTTGTGTTCCCCCTATGATGCCAGGGGCATCTTTTATACTTTGGTGATATAGTAGTACAAGCTTTTCTGTTTTTTGAAAACAAAAATCATTACAGTTCTTGCTAGCTCTTAGAGGTCAATATTTTTGGACAAGGATCAGCAGCTTGGCCATCACTTCATTCGAAGGACACACCATGCAAATTTTAGAAAAAGAGTCGACACAGATCCAACACAAACACAATGCAAATTTTAATTTAAAACATGGGTATTATGAGGTGGTACGTGTTTTGACCATCACTTCATTCGAAGGACAATGTGTGCTTACACCACACTCCAAAGACCTTAGGAAAATTTCAGATGCAAGAACAGAAACGAACAGATTCGTAGAAGAAGATACACGAATTCTTGTCCAATAATTCATCACGAGTTGCTTAATAAATAAATGTTTTACCTCCTAGATTATGAACTCCTCCACTGAAGCTCGACTTGAATGCGGCCATTTCTGGAGTCAATAAGATGATATTTCTCATTGATTCTCTTATTGGTGACGGCATCTGCAACGTTGATGACAACATATCCCAGCATTTCCTGAGGACTTCAATGTAAGTCTCCAGAAGCAAGCATCAAAATATTAATAATGCCTATCGATTATTAAGAAAGATCAACATGGCAATTAGTAAGCATGCAAGAGCAATATAGTCAAGTCACTCCCACAAATAGAGAGGTCCATGAAGATTTCCTAGTTAAAGAAAAGAAAATAAAAAAGGGGGTATACTTCTCTCATATTTTCATTAACTTATTATTGAGGCTAATCTACTGATCCAAAGTGATCAAACTCAAGTCAACAACAACACATCCATGAAGTCCTTATAATTCAATTAAATCTTTACCCACACCAGTATGAAGCTAAAGTAAAAAAAAAAAACAAAAAATGGGGGTTGTATGTCATTTTAAGTAGGATAATTAATTAGTTACATGTGAAGATCATAAGCATGAATTAAGCTCACATAAATTTCATGGCGATTTATCAATCCACCAATTAAATGGATTAACTATTTGCAAAAAAAGAACATATTAAATACCATAACGAAGCAGATACATACTGCATCGATGCAACAGACCAACAAAACAATTGAATGCAGAAAATTAAAGTAATAGTACTCGTACCTTAGAGTGGATTCCAATGCTTGGGGGCTTACTAAGAACCTCCACATGCATCTTATCATTTGTGGGTGGCTCCTCGCACATGTACTGGAACTCCTCTTCCCATCGTGGATCTCTGTTCTTCTTGAGGCACTGCACCGATCGCAACGACAAGTCACCTCGTGCGTTCTCGATGTGGAGCGTCGTTCATGACGAAAGCTCGATAGAACGTGAGGCTACATCACCCTTGATCCTCGACTTACCTTGGTCTTCTTCTCCTCTCCTCTGAAAAGGATCCGGACATAGGGATTGGTATGGTGCTTCCCCTCGAGATCTTGAGCTTCGTGTACGATAACCACGAGCAAACCACCACCTGCGGGAGTGCCTTCAGGAGGCTTTTCGATCTCACCTTCATCGTCGCTGATGTCGTTGGCAACCTCCCCTTCCTTGAAAGGCCTATATGTGACCTCGAGAACGATCTGTCCACGCGACTTGTCGTTTTGAGGATCATTGGGATCCAGATTTTTGAGCAAGTCCAGCGTTAGAGATTTAGTCTCGTCAGGGGTAAGATCCTTCAACGGGATAGAATTCACGCCCATCTTATCATGTTTTCCAACCTAGAGGGGAAGAATGCATTCGTATCGAATCGATCAGCACGTACAGCAGACCAAAACATTACGCTACAACTCCCGATAGTTAAAGAGGCAATACCTGTTCCCAGTCATAGACACTGAGCTCCAGAGCTTGAGATTCTGGTTCCTTGACGACCAACTTGAATTCCTCGTTCCACTCAGGGTTCAGGTTGCTACGCTTCACGGTGGTTTTCTTTGATGGAAGATTGTCGTCTGAAAGCTTTAGTTTTACGTATGGATCAGACTTACCCAACAGATCTTTTTTCTTCAGTTTATATGCCCGGACGACATTCACATTTAGAATACCAGTTGGCTTCTTCAGAGCTCTGCACATCGAAGATGCTTCATAAGACTAGTGAGTTCGAAATTGTGAAGATAGGTAATAATAATAATAATAATGGTATAATAGCAGGTAAAATCTTGCAAACCCCCACCGCGTTGGGTCCATAATTGCCACTTGCAGTGTTTTAGGCCATAGATACATGTTGGCGACCTGTTTCTTAATCGTCTCCTGCAGAGGACAAAAAATGTACATCAGAAACAGAGGAAATAGATAGATAGATAAAAAGGCATAAACAGCCAACCTGAATAAACAAACGTATCTATCTCCAACGACAGATGCATAGATTAATTACACTGCAGGATATATGCATAGGAATAATCTAACGTTTTATGGATGGACTCGTCAGGAACAGCGATGACACCTGAACAAATCTGTAAAGACCAGGTATCGACATAAGATCGGCTCCCAGAAGCTTCAATCCAAAATCAACATGTGGCTGCAAGAGATGAAAACATGGTTGGGGGAGTGACTGACTGACCAGAGCTCGTAGTAAAAAATTCATCGAACGTGAGTCGCTACTTGTGGTTCACCTTCTCCATGAGCGATACAAGGATCTTTGCAAAACAAGGGAAATTGGGGACGAGTGGCTTCAATGTGATGCGTGGTATAGCAAAGACTTGTAAGTCTATTACCTGAAAAGACTTGGAAATTTGGGAAAAATGTGCATGCTTAAGCACAAAAATTTAGCTTCTATTTTTTCTTACAAAAATGGACATCGAATACCCAAACCTGTGCGCTTGCTTTGAGTCCGAATGCCTTGACCACAACAGTGACGTTAGGATTTCCAGCCCATTTGAGTGATGGTTCCATGATTAGTTCCTTTTCGTCCGTGGTGTAAACTTTCATTCCTGCAACATAACATCAAATTTATATGATGTATTCATAAACCTCATATGACCGGAGAAAGAATCTGAGATTACTGTCAAAATGTCTGATATTAGCAGAAAAGGGGACCGAGTAGCTTAGAACAGTCGAGTAAAAATGAGAGGACCACTAACCTTGAAAAGTAGGTGGCAGAGTACCTAATGTGAGGGTTTCGAATTCAACCGACTCCATCTTGAACTTGGCAGTGTTCTCAGCGATAATTGGTTTTGCAATCTCTTTCGCAGTTTTGCATATTGCCTGCGCAAGAACTGTTTAGGTAAGCACGGAATCAAAAGAAGAGAACCAACTCGAGGAGCTGCCATCGGGTCCTCCAAATACTCGAGGAATTTGCTGAGATTCCAAAGAGTAGTCACCTTGTCGAGATACGGCCACATATGCTCGAGAAACTTGTTTAGCCAGTCGATCTTCAAGGACAAAATCAAAACAAGTTTAGTTTCCAAAAGCGGTTCTGTAGACTGCACACATCATAAACATGAACCAGAAATGGTGTTTTCTTACTCGATCGAAGTCTGGATTTTTCACCCACACAGGAATTTCAGGAAACATGTGCTCCAGTGATTTTGCATCTTGTTCAAATAGCGGTCGGATTTCAGGATCCTGAGTATGTTCTTACCATTACCAGGATGACAAAAACGTAACATCTAGTCTACCAGAAAATAATAAGATTGTGATGTTGATCGACAAAGCAAAAAATGTCCTTGCGCTGCAATTTGGATGATCTGAAGACGCATAAATTAACCACGACTCTTTGATTTATTCGGACGATCTGAAGATACATCATGCGATTCTTAAACTCCAATGTATGGGTATCTATTGGCGGAGGCATAACAAGGATCATGCAGATATTATCACATTATAAGCAGCATATCACGAAGCCGAACTATGCCGCCATAATACAATACTTAACGGCGGTCGCAAAAGCATCAGAGGAAATTATATGATCCAAATTTCTCCAGCGCTCTTGATCTGCTAAGGTGAAAAAAAAAAAAAAAAAAAAAAAAAAGGAACAAACTGCCACAATTCGCAGCGGCAACAAATCCTCTCGAGAAGAAGTCAATCGATCGAGAAAACGTGAAGAAACGCCAAAAAGGCCACTCTCAAAGAGCGGAGAAATATCAAAATCATACCTTGACATCCGTGGGCTGGAAGTAGATGAAGAGGTAGTAACCGATGACCAGCCCGACGGCGATCCCAATTCCGAAGCCGAAGAAGCCTAACACGGAGCTGAAGAATCCCATCTCCGATATCTTCTACAGAAGCTCAACGGACGCTCAAAGCAGAACGAAAGAAAGAAAAGGGGAAAAAAATCCCACCTTTCCGCACTGTGATCACCGAATCACCTAAATCTCCTTCCCCTCCGATCCGAACCAAGCAATCGAGAAGAGGAAGACTCCGAAGAAGAAACGGTCAGGAGAAAGGGATACAGAGAAGACCTACGTTTCCAACGCCGAGCGGGAATTAGTGGCAGCCGTAAAAGAGGGAAGAGCAGCGTGTGTGCACGCGCCTGTGTCGTCGGTAACGCTCTGCTGCATGGAGCTCGGAAACCACTGCCCGTTACAGTCACCACCACACACTTGTTTTAGTCTCTCTGACTCCCTAATCCACCCATTTATCTGCTAAGTGTCACTATGCTGCACCAAATTTACGTACAGAACTTTGTAATGTCTGGTGAACGGTTACTTCCGTTGGGTGTCGTGGAGGGATGCCATGCTTTCTCCGCACTAAAAGATGACCGGAGTGGGGAAGGACGGTGGCGTGGACACGTTTGGGTCAAACGGACCCTCCATTTCCCGGGTGGAAATAGTCCTTTACATTCGGACATCTGCTGTAACGGACTCAACGGCCTCATGACTACTTCTGATCCGTGGATAGAGACGAGGGATGTGGATGGAGGGAGGGAGGGAGCTGCAGGTGTTAATGTCAAAATTTTTAGGTAATTTATCATAATCAGTTTGATTAGGTTTGACTCTATTTTTTTAAGATTTTATCCCTTTTTTTTTAATCGATCATATCAGACCGATTCAACTAAGTTTTAGCTATTTGATTTGGTCCTTTTGAATTTAATTGTCACTTGATTTCTCTCAAATTATTCGGCACTATCAATCAAAAAATGGAATAAAGAAGTTTTCGTCAATCGTCATCTCCAACGCCAACCTCCTTCTTCTCGTTAGTCACCATCGAAGAAGTCTTACGAAGCCTCAGTGATTAGGTCGCCATCGCCCTAGCCTCGTAGTGGTAGTGGTCCCCACTTATTGTCGTTGCTAATATCCTCCTTCTCGTTGGTCACTATTATCGTCGAAGAAGCCTTGGGAGCCTCAGTGATCAATGTGTATCACCCTAACCCCAGTGAGCAAAACCCTAGCCTCGCGGTCGACAACATTCTCACTTGTCGCCATTGTCCTCCTTCCCATTGGTCACCATTGCCATCAACAAAGCCCTATGGAGTCTTGATGATCAATGAGTGTTGCCCTAACCCTCATTTAGCTTTATGGAGCCTCGTTGAATCGCTTTGTCATTCCTCCCTTTTGACGGTGCATACTCTGCTAGTGGAAGTGGAAGACTTGGTTATAGATATGACTTGGTTGTGATCGTAGGCTTCATTCATGACATGACATGCAAAGTTGCAAGATAAATGTGGAATGTGGAATGGGTTACAAAGGCCGCATGATCAACCGTTGTATCGGTGAAGCCTTTGCAGTGCCGTTTGAAGTCTCCACAGCCTCCTTTGCAATGCCAATCATTCGATGCATCGTCACATTATTCATTGCTATAACAAAAAAAAAAAATATTAGATAAATATATCTTTGTAGTTTGGTATTATTAATTTTAAAATATTTAAATAATAAAACAAGGCTACTTTTGATAGGGATGATCCTCTTTCAAATAGAATATTCAATATTCTAGATAATATAAATATTTTCAATAAAACATAACTTTTGCCGATAATTCTTTTTTAAAATCAAAAGTATTTTTCGGAAGTAGTCATCCAATACTAGACGCAGTTGAAAGACAATTTCAAACATTAGACTTTGTTTGGGGAAGCAGTCATGAGTTATAAGAGCAAATTAAAGGATCTTCTACTATACAACCTCAAAATTATAACTTCAATTTGAATGATATATAGTGGATGACAATGAAGATAGTTACAAAATATTTGAAGAATATGAAGAACATATACGATGTTTGTAATAGTTCCAAAAATATAAATTCACTGCTAAAAGATGTTTGTAGATTTCTAATAACATATACGATGGAGACAATATGAAGAACAGTTATGGAGTGATTTTGTTTGCATCGTCATACTACCACTGCTATCACTAATATTGATATCAAAGTTAAAAGATAAGACTGAATTCTGTGTTGTTCATCCTCATTCGAGTGATATGGTCCGAGTCTAATCATCTACAAAGACAATTATAATAGACTTAAAAAAGAGAATCTATTCATGTCTATGTTTTGATATTTCTAGTATGCTATGCTCTTATGTAATAGCTACTATTGGGATTTTGAACTCCAATTCATATCAATATTCATGTCTATGTTTTGATTATTTTTTAGCATAATATTTATAGAACTTACAATGGCACCATCTTCCCAACAAGAAGCAAGTAATATTAGATTAAAAAAAATAGACGATAAGATTAGTTTGCCTTTCAAGAGTGTAAAAATAGTCGAGGCAAGGATAAAATCAAGGCATGATGGCAAGATCCCTAAAGGGTGTTCGAGGTGTCAATAATTAGGTTACAATTAATGGTCATGCAGATTTTGACTGATCGTATAATTTGATGTTGTCAATTATGAAGTAATGTGGTATTTTAGTCTTTTGTTATACCCTAATTTTGGTCATTCTTTGTTGTCTACATTGGCTATCAGAGATGGTTTTTCTTATGTATAGTATACCTATATAAGTATACATATATAAGTTTTTAGCAAATGCATCATAACATTATTAAACATTGTAAATTGTTGATAATTTGAGTCTAAAGTTATCATTTTATAATTGATGTTACAATCCTTGTTGTAATGATGTTTTAGTTGTGTTTTGAGAGTGGATTTTAATTGAGATCATGTTTTTGTTGAGATACAAATGGGATAGGAGTGGATCATAATGTGTCAAATTTTATTAATTATACTAAAATCTTTAAAAATAAAAATATTATTACTTGATATAAAATTATATTTTCGGGAGAAGTTTGGATTAATTTATGAGATAGGATTAAAATCTTATATTCAGATCATAATATACCAAATTCCATTAATTATGCTTTTTTTTTTTAAAAATACTAGTAATCAATTTAGAATTATGTCATAGTAGTTCTAGAGAAGTTTATATTGGGATGGTAAAATGTAACTCAAGTTATACTTGATTTACGAATGAGACAAAATTATAATCTTATATTCGGATCATGATATGTCAAATTTTATTAATTATGCTATATTTTTTAAAAAAAGTGTTACTAATTGATTTAGAATCATGACATAATAGTTCTAAAAAAGTTTTTATTGGTTTGGTGAAATGTAATTTAAGCTACACTCGAGTTATGAATATGATAGGATTAGAAACTTCAAATAAAAAAGTGACATATTTTATTAATTATATTAAAATTAAAAAAAAAAAAAAAAGTACTACTAATTGACTTAAATTCATGTTAGTTTCACTCAAGTTACAAATGAGATAGTATTAGAATCTTACGTTCCAATCATAACATACTAAATTATATTAATTATATTAAAATACTTTAAAAAATACTACTAATCGATATATAATCATGTAACATTAGTTTTGGAGATGTTTGGATTAGTTTGGTAAAAATTCAATAAGTTACACTCTAATAAGGATAATCCTATCTCATTGCAACTCATCTGTCATGGAAGTAAACACCTAAGTAGGACTTTGAGTCATCAACTTCTCGACGATGCCATATCATGAGCACACCCTAATCTGCCCCGCATTGATGGTTAGTAGCATAGCGTAGCCTCAGTAATCCTTCCTGTCAAATAAAGGACGAGAAGAGGGGGGGGGGGGGGGGGGGGGGTTGTTCTGCATTCATTCCATTCCATTATATAGCTTATACTACTCTCTCTCTCTATCTCTCTCCCCCCCCCCTTTTGTCTTGTGCTAACTTAAGCATCGAAAGGGTTGAGCTAGGAAGTCCCCGGGGCTAACCCGTCGTGTAGGATCATTAGCACCCAAGAAATTTTAGGGAAATCTGGGGGCGACATCACATGCGCAGCGGAAGAACAGAAAACAAAATCCTCAATTTCCCAAAGATGTATTCGTCATCGTGCGAAGATTGGTGCGTAAAATCTGCGAAACTTAAAACTACATATATGAAAGATTGTATTACCTAGGGAGATCGTATATCCCTGAATTCCTACAGATCTATAGGAGAGGGTGAAGGAGATCAAGCGTCCTCCTCTCTAGCGGTGATCCACACAGTACGACTGCGACGATGCTCCTCGAATATCCAGGCTTACTATCTGAGGAGGCGAAGGAGAGGAATATAGGAGATGACAACCAAAAAGGCTCTAACCTATGAACCATTAGTTCCCTCCTATTTATAGAAGTCCCCTATCAACTTAACTATAATGGATCCTACCTTATTGGGTATTGGATCTCCATCCAACTACCTAAGCTTCTTAGATTAGTGGATCTCTATCCAATAATCTCTCATTGGCTCTTAATGGATCTCATCCATAGGATCCAATAATTCATGGGCTTATTGGATATCCAATAAGATAGGGGCTCCGACGGATATCTCATATCTGAACCTCTACTCATCGTAACGCTTACCATATATGTGTGACAATCTAGGCCCAATATCGAGTTGGCCGTGAGTAATACCTATCAGAACTCCTTATGACTTAGTGAATTATTATATCCATAATAATTCACTTGACTCATCGACTACGGACGTACTAGCCCACTACGTCGTAGTCTCCAAACGATACAGGGGAATCCAATCTATTGGACATGTTTGTCCTCAGTTATCGTATACATATAGTCCCTCATCCATCTAATATCCCAAAGACCGTATACTAGGCATGATATTGTCAGACCCATACGATTTCTACTCAAGTCTCGCTCTAATCAAATTCTCCCGGAGAACTCTTTCTCTCTCAATCCGAATGACCCTAGCTAGGGATTTGTCTGAGTAAGAACGCATGAGATATTCCTCTCATGACATCGAGAGTGGATGATCCTCTATCGACACTCAATAATCATCGTAATATTGGCTACCACTCCCGAGGACCGACTGTGCTAGATTTGAAACATCCAAACCTATAAGTCCGGTATTAAAGAATTGAGTACTCATATAGGACATTCTTGGTATCTCAAGTCTAAGGACCATATACACCACTAGGACTATGGAATCACTATCTGACAATAAGACATCATCAACCATCCAACATTCTGTAAGCGGATCAATTAGTGAACTTATTATCCAATAAGCACTTGTACTGTATCCCTAGTATTCCCACATGAGCAATTATGAGATCAGCTGCATCCATCATATGGACATATATACAGCACACCAATCGTCTAATTATCTCGATATCTCTCTCGAGTAACCTATGATTGAGATTATTTAGGATCTATGTTCAAAGGCAAATCGGTCTCATTATCGTGATCTCATCACGATCTGATTCCCATTACACAAATCTATAGACATCATAATATATTCAAGCAACAAGTAATATAAAGTGATAAAATATCAAATAATAATAATAAACAAAAAGATTGTGTGTCAAGTCACATGTGCCATCACTCACGGGATTGGCTTGCAAGGCACCTATGACTAGCAATCTCCCAATTGACCTAAAGTCAATTATCTATGTCTATCCACATCAGACCCTTGTGATGCTCAAAGACAATCCAAGACAACGACTTTGTCAGTGGATCTACGATGTTATCTTCGGATGGAACTATTTCTACTACTATATCTCCTTAGGCTACGATCTCTTTAATAAGCTGGAACCTCCTCAGAACACTTCTGATGAGACCCGGGTTCCCTTATTTAAGCAATCACCCCGTAGTTATCGCAATATAAGGGAATCGGCTTCTCGTTGCTTGGATGACTCCTAGATCTGTAATAAACTTCTTCATCCAGACTCCCTCCTTTGCTGCCTATGCTATAGCAATGTACTCTGCCTCTATGGTCGAGTCAGTAGTAGTATCTTGCTTGGAACTCTTCCAGCATACTACTCCTTCATTCAGGGTGTACATATACCCCGAATTCGACTTGCTATCATCAACATCGAACTAGAAAATTGAGTCTGTGTAGCCTTCAACCCTAAGGCTACTACGTCCATATACCAGTAAAAGATCCTTAGTCCTTCTCAAGTACTTAAGGATATACTTTATTACTTTCTAGTGTTCTAAGCCTGGATCCGCCTGATATCAGCTTCTGACACTTAAAGTATGCACTATATCAGGCCTGGTACATAGCATGACAAACATGATAGACCCTATCGCTGAGGCATAGGGTATCATATTCATATTCGTCCTTTCTTTAGGAGTCTTTAGGTACATACTCCTAGAAAGCGATATCCCATGTCTTATCGGTATGAGACCTCTCTTGGAATTTTTCATATCAAACCTTTTGACAATGATATCTATCTACTTGGATTAGGACAAGCCAAGCATCCTCTTGGATCTATCTCTATAAATCTGAATCCCTAAGTTATAGGATGCTTCCACTAAGTCCTTCAAGGAGAAGTGTCTAGATAACCAAGTCTTTGTTAGGATCGAGTCGACACTAAGAGGGGGGGGTGAATTAGTGCAACGGATAAAATCAATGTTCAAGGAAAAATTCTTCGTTCGATAAAACCAATATCGGAAAGATAACTTGAAATCTCATTCTTAAGTGTAGTGAAAGCAGTAAGTAAGTAAGGCAGTTTGCAGTAAAGATAAATTGCAAGAATGGAAATGCAAACCGAGTTTTATAGCATTCGGTTATCGTGACCTACATCCACTCCTGATTCCTCTTCCGGTGAAGCCACCGACATCCACTAACGATCTTCTTTCAATGGGCGAAGATCAACTACCCTTTTACACCTTTCTTCTCCTTTTCACGGGTTTAGGAGACAACCTTTTACAAGCACTCACTCCTTCCTAAACCGAATTCTAAACTTAGAACTAGAGGAGGGAATCTCTCAAGTGATTGCTACAGCATTTTCCTACTTTTAAGCTTTCTATGCTTGTGTGTGTTAACCAAGGATGAGAGGGGTATTTATAGGTATCAAGTGGATTCAAACATGGAGCCTAAAAATGTCTCATCTCGGGTCCTCAGGGTACTAGCGGTACCACCACCTGTGCGGGGCAGTACCACCGCTTGTGCGGGGCTGTACTGTTGAATCTCGTATTTTGATGATGAAATCAATTGATATATGTTTATGTTTTAATCTGCATTTTGAGTGACGCAGGATGCTTCAATCAGGATGAGACGATTAAAGCAAGAAAAATCATGTTGTGCCGGGGGAAATCATGTCAGAAGATTGGAAGTCAAGCCGGAGGAACGGTCGACGTATCGACAGAAGGCTTCAGGCCGTGGATTCAGGCATCGGGCCAAGAAGAGCGAATATCGTGCCAAGGATATCGGAGTTGCGGAGTCAACTGGCCGATTGGGCAATAGGCCGCAAGAGAGGACGATGCGCCGAAGAATCGGACGAAGCATCGAGGGACCAATGACATGCCGGAGAACATGATTATTGCTTAGTATTAATTGTCTAGATCGAAGTATGTTTTTATATATGCAGGATTAACTACGATAGCAAGGCATGAAGCAAAATGAAGTCCCAGAGTCAAGATCGAGATCACGTTGGGAGTTCGAGAGTTCGTCGAAAGTTCGAACGTTCGTCGGAAGTTCTATCGGAACCAGCCGAGAAGTCTCGGAGCTTGCTAGAGAAGCTCATCGGAACTCACCAAGAATATCATCGTGAAGTCTAGGAGCTTGCCGGGAGTCCGTCGGAACATTGCCGAGAGATCGTCGGAAGTTCGCCAGAAGATCGTCGGAAGCTCACCGGAAGAATAGACATAGGGACTTGTTTAGCTTAGCAAATGTCTTAGGATTTCGTAGTTAGCACGTAATTTGGCTTGGATTTGGGCCAACCCAATTAGGGGCTAGCTAGGCTCATGTAAGAATTGTGTTGGGCCCAATAAGAGGCCCAAATAATGCCCCAAGAAGTCTCATCGTCATGGCACAATCTTCGAGACTATGTCAGGCGATGGTACCGCCAGTCTGGGCAGTTGTATCGCCCCTAGCAAGGTGTCAGGCGGTGGTATCGCAAGTCTGGGTGGTGGTACCACCCAGCACTAGCCCCCAAGCGGTGGTACCGCCAGACCTGGGTGTTGGTACCGCCCAGGGCAGTATTAGCGTCAAACTGACACTGGGCGGTGGTACCGCCCAACGTAGGCGATGGTACCGCCCATGCCCGGGGAACCCGAGATGAAAAGGTTTTAGGCTCCAAATTTGAATCAACTTGAAGCCTATAAATACCCCTCTCATCCCTAGTTAAAGCACACAAGTATTGAGAGTAAAAAAAGTATAGAAACGTTGCTGCAATCTTGTTTGAGCTCCTCTCAAAGTTCTAAAGCGTTTGAATAGTTTGAGAGAGGAGTGAATGGGGGTGTAAGGGTTATCTCCTAAACCCGGTAAAAGGAGAATTTAGTTGTAAAAGGTGATTGGCCTTCGCTTATTGAATGAAGGCCTCTAGTGGACGCCGGTGACCTCGTCGGAGGAGGAAGCCGAAAGTGGATGTAGGTCACGTTAACCGAACCACTCTAAAATATGGTTTGCATTTATATTTGTTCAATTTATCTTTACTACAAACCTCTTTAATTGCTTACTGCTTTCAATTCATTACTTACGCTTTCAAGTTAAGATATTTTCAAGATCGGTTTTCAACGTAAACGGTTTTATCGAAACGAAGTTTTAATCGAGACGTAATCTTTCCGCTGTACTAATTCACCCCCCCCCCCTCTTAGTGTCACTCTTGATCCTAACAGGTACCACTGCCTACAGCACTGACACTAACACTGGGTGGTACCACCGCCTGACAGTCTCTCGGAGATTGTGTCTAGGTGGTACCACTGCCTGACATAGTCTCGGAGATTGTGCCATGACGGTTCTACCTGTTAGGTCACTGTTTGGGTCTTTCACTTGAACCAACACAACCTAAACTTGGGCACAATTGGTCCCTAATTGAGTTGGCCCAATTCCAACCCAATTATATGCTAACTATGAATTTTAAGGTATATACTAAGCTAAATAAGTCGGGTAAGTCTATGTTTCTTCCGGCGAGCTTCCGGCGAACTTCCGATGATCTCTCAGTAATGTTCCAGCAAGCTCCTGGACTTCACGATGATCTTCTTGGCGAGTTCTAACGAGCTTCTTTGGCAAGCTCCTAGACTTCTCGGTCTATTCCGGTAGAATTTCCAACGAATGTCCGGATTTCTGACAAACTCTCGAACTCCCAACAAAATCTCGTTCTTGACTCCGGGACTTCATTTTGCTTTATGTCTTGATCGCTATCATAATTAATCCTACACACTTAAAACATACTTCGATCTAGATAATTATTACAAAGCTTGAATCAAATGTTGTTCAACATATCATTGGTTCATCGACACTTCGTCCGATTCTTCAACGCATCATCCTCTCTTGCGGCCTATTACCCAATCGGCTAGTTAAGCTCCGCAACTCTGATTTCCTTAGCACAATTTCAGCTCTTCTTAGCCCGATGCCCGAAGTCTTCTACCAATACGTCGACCGATCCTTCGGCTTGACTCCAATATTCATACATGTTTTTCTTTGGCCCAACATGATTCTTCCTGCTTTAATTGTCTCTCCCTGATCGATACTTCTTGCGTCACTCAAAATGTAGATCAAATTCAAATACTATCAATTAGTTTTATCATCAAAATCCAAGATTCAATAGTCTTTATAGTGGATAGCATTCCTACATCATTCCCAATGATCAAGATATCATCCACATATAATACCAAGAAGGTGATAGCTCTCCCACTTATCTTCTTGTACACAAGGCTCATCTTCATTCTTAACGAAGTCATAAGATCTGATTGCCTCATCAAATCTTATGTTTCAACTTTGGGAAGTTTGCTTTAGTCGATAAATGGACCTAAGCAACCTACACACCTTATCTGGGCAGTCTTTGGACACGAATCCCTCATGCTGTATCGCATACACCTCCTCCTCAAGGTTGTTATTAAGGAATGCATTTTTCATAGTATGCTGCAATAGCCAATAGAATTCTGATGGATTTTAGCATGGTTACGGGTGAGAAGGTTTTGTCATAGTCAACACATTGTCTTTGACGATACCCTTTAGCCACTAGCCTTGTTTTATAGGTCTCTATCTTTCCATCTACTCCGATCTTCATCTTGAAGATCCATTTGCAAACGATGGGTACAATACCCTCGGGTGCATCAATTAGGTTCTAAACCTTATTAGAGTACATGGAATCCATCTCAGAATTCATGGATTCTTGTCGCTTCCCGAAGTCTATACTCGTAATAGCTTCCTCGTAGGTCTGAGGATCAATATCCTCAACATCCTCTACTCTAATATATCACACATATCTCTTAGGAGGATAGGATACTTTGCCGGACCTATGTAAAGTCGGAACTTGTGTGCTAGGTACCTGAACAAACTTGAGCTGTGGAGTAGTGCTTGAGCTAGGTTCTCCAACCTTGCTCAACTCTATCATGCTCCCACTATCTCCTCCAATAATATGTTCATTCTCAAGGAACACTACTCTCTTGGCTACAAAGACCTTTTGGTCCTCGTGGTGATAAAAATAATACCCACAAGTTTCCTTGGGGTATCTCACGAACTTGCACCGCTCTGTCCTTGACTCTAACTTATTGTGGTTGTGTTTTTTAATGTGGACAGGGTAGCCCAAAATCTTAACAACCTTAAGATTGAGCTTTTTCCCTTTCTATATCTCATATGGTGTAGACACTACCGACTTAGTTGGAACTCTATTCAGAAGGTAAGCTATGGTCTCTAGGGCGTGTCCCCAAAATGAGATGAGTAGGTTAGCGAAACTCATAATGGACTGCACAATGTATAATAGTATATGATTCCTCCTTTCAAATGCATATATATAAGGAGGTGTCCATTGGGATAGAATCTCATGGTCATTGAGGAACTTGGTGAACTTTGTACTCAAGTATTCACCTTCTCGATCTGATCGAAGAGTCTTGATACTCTTTCCAATCTGGTTCTCCACTTCATTCTTATACTTTTTGAATTTCTCAAATGCCTCGGACTTATACTTCATTAAGTACACATGCCCATACCTTGAGAAATCATCAATAAAAGTAATGAAGTAAGAGTAACCACCAATGGCATGAGTTGACATGAGTCTATATACATCACTATGTATGAGTTCAGCAGCTCAGTGGTTCTCTCTCCAATTCCACCAAATGAAGAGTTGGTCAGTTTTCCACGAAGGCAAGGCTCACAAGTTGCATATGACTCATAGTAAAATGGATCTAGATATCCATCCTTTAGCAACTTTTGAATTCTTCCCTCATGGATGTGACCTAGCCTACAATGCCACAAACATGCACTATTCACCTCATCTCGTTCCTCTTAGACATACTTATATTCATGATATGTGGAGTAGTGTCTAGCATAAACAAACCATTATGCAATGTTCCTCTCGTGATGATATCATCATCTAATAATATTGAACAATCATTATTCTCAAAAATTAATTTATATCCACTAATTGTCACACATGAAATGAAAATAATATTTTTGATAATAGAAGGAATAATAGCTCCATTAGACAAATGTAGGGTAACCTCGCCAACAACTACTATAGTAACTTTTGCTTCATTGCCCATCTTGAGGTCTATCTCGCCTCTCGTCAATCTCCTAATTCTTGTCATAACTTGTAACGAATTACAAATATGATAAGCACTACCGGTATCAATCTCCTTATATAATAATAAGGCATCATCAACCATCCAGCATTCCGTAAGCGGATCAATCAGTAAACTCATTCTCCAATGACCACCTGTATTATATCCCTAGTGTCCCCACACGAGCAATTATGAGACCAGCTGCATCCATCATATGGATGGGTATACAACACACCAATCTGTCCGGTTATCTCGATATCCCTCTCGAGTAACCTATGACCAGGATTATTTGTTCAAAGGCGAATCAGTCTCATTATCGTGATCTCATCACGATCCGATTCTCATTGCATAGATCCATGGACATCACAATATATTCAAGCAACAAGCAATATATAGTGATAAAATATCAAATAATAATAATAAACAAAAAGACTGTATGTCAATTCACATGTGTCATCACTCATGTGATTGACTTGCAGGGCACCTATGACTAGCAGAAATGATCCCGCTACCAGAAGGCAACCCAACGGTCGAGAAAGGACCATGTAGCCAAGAAGACCCCGATCCCTCTACTTGAGCTCATCCCTCCCAAGCTAGAGCATCCCCGGCAAATGACCTCCCACACAAACCTCTTACGTCGGTACACGTATCAGTAGCCCCACATTAGTTTGGAGGAGATGTAAGGATGGACTTGTACCTTCGATAGTAAACCAATCGGACCGGTACTCGTGATACAATCACACTCGATCATGGATTCCACATTAAAAAAACAATTATTTCAATATTTAATCACCATCAAATCATAAAAAAAAGATAAAGTAATACTAAACATATTATAATCATAGTATAGTAGTTTTGAAGAAGTTTAGATAAGTTTAATAAAAATTCAATAAGTTACACTTGAGTTATACTCTATCGTAGATTTCACATAGAAAATTCTCTATTTTAAAATTTAATTATCCTAAAATCATATATAAAATAAAAAGATAATACTAAATATATTAGAATCATGTCATGATAATTCTAGAGAAGTTTAAATAAATTTGATAAAAATTCAACAAGTTACACTCGATCACAAATAACCCAAAATTATCATATTTCAAAACTAATCACCCTAAAATCATATATATATATATATATATATATATATATATATATATATATATATATATATATATATATATATATATATGAAGATAGTAGACACATTAGAATATGTCATGGTAGTTCTAGAGAAGCATTCGCAATTCACAATTAAAAGTGGAAACACATCCCTTTGGGTAAATTTATTTCTTTGTCCATCAACAAGTGATCAATGTATTTCATCAAGAATACTGTGTAATTGTTCTTATAAAATATATTAATCGATTAGTACAATAATCACTATAATTTATCAATATGAATGAATAAAACATTTACTATCTTGCTGATTTACAATTAGTACCATCCATCTCGCTGAAAACATGTCACCACTTTAATCTTTCATCCTTTACTAACAATCTTCTTCTATGAAATACTAGGATGGATGTGATCTAAATTTATAGGGGTTTTTAATTAAAAATTTATACCTATTTTTAAACAAATAGACAGTTAATATTAAAAATATATATATATCATTAGATAATAATTACATTAGAATCTTACCATTAATTTAAATATATTGAAATTTAATTTTTTTATAGTTATAATGAAAATACATCTTCTCTGGAGTTATAATGCATCACCATAAGATGCCAATGGTTGCCACTAAATCGTAGGGCAAAAATATATTGTATGGAGCCATTAAAGGTGATTTTGTAATTGATATTGTAATTCTTCATTTCATCCCAAATGAACGATATGCTTACTGTAACTGAAAACAAAAGAAATTAATGGACAACATATAAAATATACACTCCTTTATTACCTCGAAACTACTCCACAAAAATAATAATAATGATGGCCAAAATTTTTTTTCTGGATTGTAGAACAACACGACAAAGTATGGACTCATAAATATTTAAAACCTCTCTATCAATTCAACTGAAGTCTTTAATATGTCGTCATAATTAAACTGAAGTCTTTAATATGTCGTCAAAATTCGAGCCCACCCTCTTTGTGACCTTTGGGCAAGATTTTTGGTTCCCTACGACTTTCGCAGACTAGAAAGAAAGCCTTTAATATGTCGTCATAATTAAACTGAAGTCTTTTCGATAAGATGTGATTCGCCAACCTGACGACAGCCCTACGATCCACCCCCAAATTCCTCCTCCGAGGTCAGACACGCCGCCGCCTCCACCCCGTGGCATCCAAGGAAGGGCTTTGTTTACTTCCATCTTCCGTGCTCGTTCGTGTCGTGTCATGGCGGCGCCCTCACCATCCACCTTCACCGTCCGCCGGCAGGAGCCCGTGCTAGTGCCCCCCTCCGAGCCCACTCCTCACGAATTCAAGCGCCTTTCCGACATCGACGACCAAGACGGTCTGCGTACCCACATCCCCGTCATCCAGTTCTACCGCAACAGCGTCCCCTCCATCTCGACGACGGGAACTGGAGGAGGACATCGCGACCCCGCTAAGGTGATCCGCGAGGCCCTCGGGCGAGCACTCGTCTCCTACTACCCCTTGGCGGGACGGCTCCGGGAAGCCCCCGGAAGGAAGCTGGTGGTGGAGTGCACCGGCGAGGGGGTCTTGTTTGTCGAGGCCGACGCCGACATCAGCCTCGAGCAGTTCGGAGAGGCGCTGCACCCGCCGCTCCCTTTCTTGGGCGAGCTCCTCCACGACGTCCCTGGTTCCGGTGGCATCCTCCACTGCCCCTTGGTGCTGATGCAGGTTACCCGATTGCTCTGCGGTGGCTTCGTCGTGGCGCTCCGCTTGAACCACACCATGGCCGACGGCGCCGGCCTGGGCCAGTTCATGAACGCCGTCGGCGAGCTTGCTCGCGGCGCGGCCGCCCCGTCCGTATCCCCTGTGTGGGCGCGCGAGCTCCTGGAGGCGCGCATTCCTCCTCGCATCACCTGCGTCCACCGTGAGTACGACCCTGTGCCGCCGTCCGACGCGAGGGGCCCCGCCACCACCATCGTCCCGCTTGACGACATGGTGCACCGCTCCTTCTTCTTCGGCAGAGCGGATGTCGCCGCGTTGAGGAGGTGCGTGCCTCCCCACCTCCGCGACAGATCCACCTTCGATATCCTGACCGCGTGCCTATGGAGGTGCCGCACGATCGCCATCAGCCCCGGCGACGAAGAGGAGGTCCGCGTCCTCTTCATCGTGAACGCGCGTGCGAAGCGCTTCGCCGGCTTGGGCCTGCCGGCCGGGTACTACGGGAACGCGATCGCCTACGCGACAGCGATCTCCACCGCCGGCGAGCTGTGCGCGAGGCCCGTGGGCTACGCCCTGGAGCTGGTGAAGGAGGCCAAGTCGATGGTGACGGAAGAGTACATGCGATCGGTGGTGGACCTGATGGTGCTGCGTGGACGGCCGCACTACAAGGTGCGGGGGTCGTACCTGGTGTCGGACGCGACGCGCTCCGGGCTGGAGCTAGTGGATTACGGGTGGGGGAAGCCGTTGTACGGCGGGCCGGCATGGGGCCGAGTGGCGAGTTTCCACTTCCGTTTCAGGAACAGCAAGGGGGAGGAAGGGGTGGTGGTTCCCCATTACCTACCCCGCACGACCATGGACAAGTTCGCCATGGAACTGCAGAAACTAATCGAGGAAGCTCGTCCGACGATGAGGAGTTCACTGTAGTAAAAACTGGGACGACGTACTGCAAATAATTTTGTTATCACTAAATTACTATTATTATTATCTGAATCGTAAATAGATAAAAAGTCACGAATAATAATGTGTTGTAGGTGATAACAGTCAAAGATTTTTCACGATAACAACTTTAACAACGTACGTGTTGAGGAAAATCTTCGTCTGTCGAGGGAAGAACATATATAAACATGAAGTATTGTGTATTATTTCATTTAATGTAATCTTCTTCTTCGGACTTGAGTTGGTAACTTATCCTCACACTTGAGATATATCTCATAGTTAGTCAACTTGTTATAGAGTTCTTCAAATGACACTGGTGAATCATATGTGCAACAGTATTTCCTTGTATCGTCATGAGATTGGACAAGAGACTAAGCATGCGAGCGCGGAAACGATTGGCACGGTGGTTTGCAACTTGCACCAAGCTTCGACAACATTGTCACATGAGTGGGGCTAGGGATCCAACGACCGAGGCTTGAATAGCTTAAAGGATGAGATGATCCTAGCGTAACCATAATTTGTGGTCCAGATTTAGTATTGGACTGGGTGCGCTTGAGATGTTGAGCATCGCCGGATGAGACAATCCTAGCGTAACCATAATTTATGGTTCGGATTTAGTACTGGATTTGGTGCGTTTGGGATGTTGAGCATCGCCGGATGAGACAATCCTGGCATAACCATAATTTATGGTTCGGATTTAGTACTGGACTGGGTGCACTTGAGATGTTGAGCATCACCGGTGGACAACGAAGAAAGCCATCGACATAGCCTAAAATATCATAGCTAAATAGTAGATTAGAGAATTGAGTAGTTAAGATGCGTAGTTATCACCTTTGGATAATTTGAATGGGATAAAAATTGCTGCATTTATGGAGATAAGGCCTGTATATGGGAAAGTACTATGGTTCCCTACAGGAATAATAATGGGAGCATCAGATGTAGATGATGAGAACATATGAAGGATATGTATCAATATGTGGGAGTAACTAGAAGTATGCAGTAATGACAATGATTAGGGAGGAAGAGGTGTTGGTGGCAAATGGGTTGTGGGTTGTTGATCAATATTGACAATGATCAATATTGTGTAAAGATGTAGATCTCTGTGCGCTACAGTCTCTGTGCAATAGTTCTACAGTTGGAAACTTGGAAATGGTTCCGGATGCTGCTTGTCGAGGTGAAGAAGGTAGAGTAGGGGACAACAACTTGAGAGAAGAGCATATCACTATTGATGTAGTTGCTGCGACTGTTGCGACAAAGAGGGCTGCTGCGGTTCTGCTTCTATAGGAAGAGGCAGAGGAAGGGCGATAGTAAAGAATACTGCTAGTGTAGGGAGGAGAAGAGGGCGTGGCGTGGTGGCCCTTGTTCAGCTTCGAAGGAGACCAATGCAATGATCCTGGAGGACGTCCGTGGAAGATGCCACTATTACTGCCACCTTTCGCCAAGGAAAAATGCCGCATCTAATGGAGATGTTAGGTGCGATCATGGCGAGAGCAGCGATGGAGTGGAGAGCGATTGAGATGGAGTCACGGTCCACGAGGCAATAGGAGAAGGAGCCGAGATTAGGTGACGTCGGGTCTACTCCGAGATGTTTAAAAGTGGTCTTAGCTCTGATACCATGATAGAAATAAAATAGAAAGAAGAAGATTGCATTGATTAAAATAATACACAATACTTCATATTTATATATGTTTGGAAGGGAGAATTTTCCTCAACAGAGGAAGATTTTCCTCAATAGATTTATGATATCTTATTATGTAGTTTTGGCTGTTGTTGAGGTTGTTATCGTGGGAGATCTTTGACTGTTATCAATGCCTTTCTATAGGGGACCCTAACTGACGATGTCTTCATGCACAGTCTCTTGGCTTCATCCACCCTCAATATCCAAAGCATATTTATAAACTACAAAAAATTACTTATGGACTTTGTCAAGCTCCAAGAGCTTGGTACATCGAACTTAGCTCGTTTTTAGGATCAATTAGCTTCATCAACTCTAAGTCTGATACCTCCTTATTTCTTTGTCACCAAATGACAATATATTATATCTTCTGGTATATGTGGATGATATTATTGTCGAAGACAATAATCTTATGAAAATCAAGGCATTCCTCAAGCATTTAGCAGATCGATTCTCCTTTAAAGATCTAGGAACCTTGAGCTATTTTTTGGGAGTGGAAGCAATATACACATCTTCCGAGCTCTTCCTATCACAACAAAAATATATTTAAGATCTATTATCTAAAATGAACATGCAAGATGCAAAGGCAGTTACAATACCTCTGTCTACTAGCGAGTCACTCAAACTATGTGATGGAAGCCCTACTACAGACCCAACTCAATACCATCAAGTCCTTAGCTCCTTATAGTACTTATCTCTCACTCGTCCAGATATCTCATTTGCAGTCAATAAATTATCCCAATTCATGCATCGACCATCTACTATGCATTGGTCTGCAGTCAAACGAATATTGCGATATCTTCACGGGACTATCAATGCCTCTTTTTTCGTAAACACTCCTCCCTTCATCTCCATGCCTTTGCTGATGTTGATTGGGCAGATAATTTTGATAACAGAACATCTACGTCGGGGTATATTCTCTTCCTTGGACCTAATCCAATAAGTTAGAGTTCCAAGAAGCAAAAGATAATTATACGTTCAACAACTTAAGCTGAATACCGTGCTATTACCATCACTGCTGCATAACTCAATTAGGTCATGAATTTCCTCAAGGAACTTGGCATCAATATCAACTATACTCATATAATATATTGTGACAATGTCGGAGTCACTTATCTATGCATCAATCCAGTATTCCACTCACGCACGAAACACATCGCCATCGACTTTCACTTTGTGCGAGAATAAGTTGTCAGACATGAACTACATGTTTCTCACGTACATACGGTTGATCAACTAGCGCCTACTCTCCCTATTTCTTCTCTCCCCATCTTTTATTTTTCCTTCCCTCCATTTTTATTTGTCATACTCTCCTTTTTATTTTTCCCACGAGCGGTAAAACTTCAAACAGCAAAAAACTTGAGAAATAATAATAATAATAATAATAATTACAAGACCCTAAACTCAGTTATCAAGTTCTTTAATTTAGTATGATAATAATTACGAGTCCTCACATTTTTAGGAAAAAGAAGAATTTCATTTTATGATTCGGGAGGACGATAATTCTGTGTTTGTTTGAGAGCGGTGCTTCACATCCTTGAGGTCTTTTCTAATCAATCGGCATTCCAACCTTTCCTTTTATAATAGTGTTCAATGTTCAATCTTCATCGTCGGATTGGTCTTCCATTCCTCCTCTTCCAAAGTCGGAATGATTCTCACCATCTCACCAACCCCTATGCAAATCCTTATAATTTTTTTATTGACCTCAATCGAATGAGTATCGGTAAGAGTTGAGGTTTCAATGGATTTAATATTAAATTCTATAAATTATTGAAGTTGGATCAACTCCCTAATCTCATATTTTATTGCTAATAAGCCTAACCCTACGGGTATCAAAGACTACAAACACAACCTTCTATAATATCGATTTATAAACTCTTGTATGAACTACTTATTAACATAATCAAATGTTTTATCTTATAATCTGATTATCCCTAAATAATATTTTTAATCAAAGGTAAATAATGATCAATTCTAAAGGTAATAATCATTTTATTATTTTTTAATTAGATTTGAAAAAGGCTTTTGAATCTTATCATTCAACTTGCCTACTCAATTTATACATTGGATTTTTTTGCTTATTGTCTTCTCGAGACAATAAGCTTTCTCTCTTTGCATCATTATCTTATCATAATTCATTAGCTTTCGTCTTTCTTTTGTCTCAAATGATGCCAAGTAAAAGAAAACTAAACTTTCAAGCAAAAAAAAAATTCTAAATCTTGTATAAACAATATGATGATACTGGAGCAATTTGAAACCCTCGTCCATCTCATATCAACCTCAACAAATTTAATGTTTATTTTTTAAAAAAATATACTTCTCGATCAAGCATTGCCCCGCTAAGAATCTATGAAGGTACTTGACCTAATTAATATCTTGATTCTTTTTTATATTTTGGACAATACCTTAAAACAAAATATGGTACAGGGGTATATGATAAATCGACCCTTATTCAATTTGTTATCGATTTAATCCTAACTCATCGACCGTTCTATCTTTTAAGTAAAGATTTTGTTTTTTGGAATTTCGATCCTAATGCTTGATTATTTTTTTTAAAATCATCAAGAATTATATTATCGCCGAAAGGCTCTTAATAATATTGATGGGAAACTTCACCCATAGTTGGTATAGATGTCCTAAAAACATCAGTAACCTAACATAACATCGGAAGAGGGATTTAGGTAATGGCCTCATCCACTCCCTTATCCCAAATGGCTCACTATTATTGTGAATGTGGACGCCAATATGATTTCTGATCTCATATGCTCTTTCTAACCAACGGGGATCAATCATGACTGTCTTACCACTTTGTTCCAATCCAGCCATCGTCGATCGATTTCGGAACTTGGTAAAACTATCGTGATGATATATGGCCCACCCCAACTCCTAATCCCGCTGGTTGTGTTGATTTAGATGTTTCTCCTCGTGGCACCAAATGTTCTGCAATGGGTGGAAGAAGGTGCTACTCTCCCCCAAAACTCTGCAACCAATCGTCAGATACCCTAAATGTGGCATCAAATGTTGTTGAAGCCATTGTTCATAGCATTAAGATGTTATCTGCAGCTTATTTTATGTCAAATTTTGCATATAACATTTAATATTACGACTCCAATAGTTTATAATATCCAAATCCATATAACATTAATACAATTTTTAAATACTTCAATAGTTTTCCAAGCATATGTCTCTCTTTTTCCTCAATAATAGTTTTAAATACTTTAATAATTTAATTTTAAATACATTAATAATAGTTTTCCGCATATCCTCAAAAATTTTAAGCAAGGAGGTATGGTATGGCCAAACAATCGCTTGGTAAGCATTGATAACTCACCTACCAGCAAAACTAATACAAGAAAATAATTATTCTAGAGAAATGGTAATTTAATTTAATGTACTTGGAGAAATTTCTTTTCCCAAGAAACAAGCAACTCTTTCGGGGTGATTGTATTCGTCCAAGAAACCTAAATTTTCTCAAGAAACAAGCAACTCTTATAAATACAAATGTGTGTGTATATTGGTGGTGCTACGTACGAAGCTCACTCGAGTCCTTAATGTGTCTTTGTTTTTCATTAAACCTGTTCAAGTATCGTAAAGAGATTAATTTCATTAAAAGATAGGTTCATTGCATCAAGAGGGAGATTCATTATATCATATCAAGAAGAAAAAATAAATTAAATATCTGACGAGTCAAATTGGTTATTGGTTAATGAAAAATTTTCTTAAAGAAAATGATTCATTTTGAATATAATTAATGTAATATATCTTTCGGGGGTTATATAAATCTCATATATTGGGTAAAAAACATATAGAATTTTTAAAATTGTAAAGAGTTTTCTTAAGAGAAATATAGAAGATCGAAGCTTGTTCTAATCGACAACTCTATCTCCTTTTTCCTTATCAAGATCAATACACGTGACGTTGATATGCAATCTATTTATTTTTGGGATTGGACAATCGATCGCGCCTCTCTCCGGTCCTTTATCTAGCCAACAACATTCTGGTGCTTGATAGTTTCATCTTAGCAACATTATTCTGGTGCTTGATTTGTTCATATAAGTGTTGGAGATTCATATTTAGATGCCACCAAGCACTTCAGATTGTTCATAGCTTATTTTAGTGTTCATAGCCATATATATATATATCCATCCTTTTAGTGTGCTTTTAGCTGACTGCCTCCATCCATCCATCCATCCATCCATCCATGTCATTACTTCTCCCGAGCTTGCCTCCTCTGGAATTATCGTAGCTTGTGCATTAATCAATCAATGGGTTGCAGAAACCCTTCATCTGCAATAATTAACCTTCTTTTACTTTCAATAGCAGAAGCATATCCCGTTCTACAAACACACCAAGTTATCTTCACTTACAAATGAATGAATACCCAAGTGCAATATACCAGTACTACACATACACACACACACACAGATATTGTACACACAAGACGACTAGCACTACTTCCATCATTTCCTGTGGCCAGACTGAGGTCTATTGCTGCCATTCTGTGTAGTCAAGATTCCATGTATTGAGAAGCTGGTGGATTTGTTTTCGTCTTATCGACAACTGCAAAGCATTTTCTCAAGTGATTAATGTTTGTCTAACTTGCAACACCACACCAACATCATACAACGATAGCCAGCAGCAGTCATGGACGTACCATTAGTCCCACGAAACTCCACTTCGCGCCATTCTTGAACGAAGGCACAGCAGCAGCACATCAGGTGTGAGAGGAAATCATCACATAAACCTCCCTAACAGGCAAATTTGTAACACAGAATCAGCCATACTGGATAACCTCTTCTCTGATATCATAATCATGCTCACTGCATCGTATGTGGAAAACTAGTATGCTGCAGATAGTCGAGCAATTCAAAAAAAAAAAAATTATTGATGATCGATGATTGTTTAACCATGTCCGTCTCAAATTGAAATGATGCATAAATTTAGATACACACATCAGTTCGATAGATTTAAAGTTCCTCATGTCTACAGAGACAACTTTGCTAGGTTGAATAAATATAACAGACTTTGGTCTGATAGCTTTCCGATTAACATCTTCTATCAAATGGAAATCCTGTATCCATCGAAGCAGAAGCATAATAATTACCGTAATGTTCAGCATTTTACGAAGCTTTCTCCTGATGCAACATGTGTAACAGCAACAGGATAAAACCAATGCATACGCCATGAAGTCATTGCATGCTTCCGCAGAAGCTGACACCACCAAAACACACGTCAGTGACATTATTCCACACATTCTTAATTCTTTAACTGCTAAATCGCATCCGTGTTACATTATCAAACCATGTAGCACAGCATTACTTTTGAAATTTCAAATCAGTGTGCTATATACATGACAAATATATAAACTTACTTCTGAGTCCGAGTTTATCCGAAAATTGCAGTTCAATACTAGAGGCTGCACCCTATTAATGCATAATTTTGGGTTGAATCATCTCTGTTCAAAATGCCATTCTGTTTGGCACGACTTATTAGATGCTAAGTTTAAAGAATCTTTGGCCGATGAAACACTTGCCAAAAATGAGCTTGTGCTTCAGAAGTTTGTAATGCAGAAAAGAAATCATAGTAGCATTATTATTTTCTTACAACTTTTGAAACATTAATCATACCTGACAAGAAATTCACATCCCTTGTTGTCAATTACCCGGATGTGGGTCATTAAATTCATGAAAGTGTTTAGATCTCTTAAATCGTCATAGTGGTTTTCTATTTGAAATATGGTCTATGGTGATATCAAAATACAGATTTGCAACTCCCCGCCGCCGCCACCCCCCCCCCCCCCGCCCCCCCCCCCCCGCCCAAAAAAAAAACTTAGTATTTCTGCATTCTACTATTTCCTATAATTAGATGCATGCAATCCCAGATTAGCTTTCTCCGAGAATAAAAATCCAAGATGAATGCTTCTAATATAAGAACAAGTACAACATCGACATACAAACATGTCTGTTTTTTGCCACCGAAGCGATTTTTGAAAAAGTCCCACAAGGGAAACAGCATGTCTTGATGCCTGCAATTTACCAACCAACCATAGTATGAATGTCAGATGTAAGAAGATGTCATAAAAAATTCAAATGTAAACAAGAAAAATGAAGTCTGTTGAATTGAAAAGAAATTGGTTCTTGATTAATATTTATATTTTGGTTTGATGATCTGCCCATCAGTAAAGAAATGAAATATCATGTATCACCCACTATAGACTGTTCGGATATGCCAGGATAAATTTGCTAGATATCTGAAGGCCATCTGCTGCTTATGGTTGAATGAATTTTGAATGTGAACGTTTTCTAACATGAGATTGCAATACTTGAGGACCTTCTTCTACCTTCACTTGGCCATGAAAACTCTCCTTAATGCTTGGGGAGTGTACATGTTAGGAGTTTGCATATATACCATCAGTTTGTTCTTTATTATAGTTAAATTTATGTCAAATTTATACATATCAGAATGTCATTACTTCTATTGTACAGTGTGTTTCACTTACTAGTTATTAGTCAGTCCTTACGGGGTTCACAGATATCAAAATGGTCGATGTAGGCATTAAGCAGTCACTGATTGCAGCAGCAGAATCTTTATAGGCAGTTGCAGCTACAAGAATTTTCTTAATAGTCTCTTTTCTCAGAGACAGAGACAACAACCATGGCCTATTGCACCTAAAAGCCAATCTATCATCAAATCTACCTTCAGAATTGATTAAAAAGGCAAAACCTAATTGTAATGCATTCCATGTTTCTCCATAAGGCAGAAAAAGGATACAAAAATGCATCTTATTATAATAGCAAATCAAAACATCAAATTATCTGAAGAAACAATGACTAACCATATTTTTGAACCTGGATACTACACCATCCATGTAGACTCTTTTCAGATCATATTCAAATCTGAGTGGAATTATATGCGCCATGGATGCATTAAGAAACATGGGAAAGAGGGAAAGTTTAAAGTGTACACTATCACGGAGGATCTGAAAGTTCAAAAAGCAAACATAAAACTATACAGAAACAGGAAACTGAACCAGAATATGATGCAGAAACCAAAAACTGACACTGTCAAATTAACAGTGTCAAGAGGGAAACTATCATCAAGATTCGTTATCTAGATCCACATTTATGTTAAAGGCAATTAGGAACGATTGAATGTAACCAGGAGATGGAACTAAAAATAAAATCCTATGGAACTAAATTTTATGAACCATTTCAGGGTGGATCCACACATTTAATGGGGGATAAATAATGGACATACTGAGGGTAGTAAAACATCTTGAAACTGGATCCTATATTCATCCAAAACAAGATAACTAAAGCTGATTCATTGGAGAAAAAAAAATGCAAACATGATCATAGGGACAATCAATTTCCACACCTACTCTATGTATCTACAAGAGTTGCAGGTGAAAATGGCATACACAAAAATGGCTCTGAGCAGCAACCGAGTAAATCTGAGTGCCATTCTTCATATCTGGATGATGCCTTATTTGAAAGCAAATCATGACCAGAAGAAGCTATAGATGAAGTTCTGCATGAAGTGCAAGATGTCATTAGATATTCTGATATTCTTATTCACAATGGCTGTTATGGATATATGAATGGGTACCCTAAATAAAATTAGGAATTTGTGAAGGACCCATGTAGCACCGACTCATGGAGCTGCTGTCTCCGATCATGAGGAAGGTTGGTGTCCTAAGCAGGCCATGAGTAGGTACAAGAAATATATTCATATTGTAAATTATATATTTCCCTTTTGAGAGGAAATGTGGCGGAAAGTACCTCACTTGTAAAATTATGTTGAATTATCAGTCTTAGTCAAACCAAAGGGTCGATGAAGCTAATGAATCATAGAGAGTTGAACTAATGGTTGTATTGACTGTAATTGCGTGTTTCTGCATATCAAGTATATTTTCTTTGTATAAGAAAGGGTATATAAGGTGACGACTACTCTTAAAATAGTAGTTCAAAGGTTAATGGATGTATAATTAGCAATGCCCAATTATTGAAGAAAAAAACAAACATTGAGTGGCTGGAACCAATATTTATGCATGGCAGTTATCCTTTTGCATGAGTAGCAGCAGAGCTAACCTTGATGATGCCTTGCAAGTGTCATCTTGCTGGCTGTAATATTTCCCATAAGAGGAATAATCTTCTTTGCCATCAAGGACATCAACAGATGCTGACTCCACATTTTCATAATTCTTCAGTTCTACGGTGTTCTCCGGGAACGCACTTGCCATAGTCTCGGTTAGTCCAAGCAATTGTTGGATAAGTTCGCATGCACCTACGTCCAGGTTAGTTTGTGATCTTTGAAGTTCCATCTGAAGCTTCTCATTTTCTTTCTGAAGAGCTTCATCAAATGACATGCTTGAGTCTGAACAAGAAAGAGACTTTTTGAGAACCATGCTCTGACTTTTGCAAGGAACTGGATTTAGCAGAACATCTTGCACCTTCCTGTCTTCTTCATCAAAGCTATATTCACATTGGTCCCTTTCAATATACTCCAATCTTTCCTGAAGGATCAAATCAAGCAGGACATATTCAAAAAATGACACAGGAATTAAACAAGAAATTCATTAGGTAATAATCCTCTCAGTTGATAGTCAACCAGCTATATATCCAACTAATATCTTCCGAGAACAAGTAACCAAATACTTTTATTTCTTTAGAGAGGATATTGTACATTGAGTGTTCAGACTAACTAATATCCTAAGAAACACAAGGGAATACCCGTAGCTGCTTATGGTATATGAGAAGCTCATACCCGACATCAGACTGTAACTGAGATGTAAACCAAGACAGAATGATATGATCACCAAACATTGGTGTTATATACACCACGAATTTTGGTAAAGTAATTTCTATGTATGAGCATCCGATCTCAGAATTTACCCATTCATCATGATCCATAACATTTGGGATTGCAACAACATATCTGAGAGACCAGAACAAAATGATAAAACAAATAGTAACCTTTCAAAAGAAATTCAGAAGAACACAAGAGGTATAATAAGAAATACATGGGATATTTCATTATATAAGGTGAAATCAATTGTATAGAAAGATCTTTATTAGAATCGCTAGTTGTACTTTGTCTCATGCACAATAGAAAATGGGTGATTCAATGATCGAACAAGTATAGCTTTTGCATAATCTCCGAGGGTCAAACTTAATATCCTACCAGGTGTTATTTTCTAAGTATTACTTAACGGTTTCATTGGCTCACGGTTTAACCAACTATTTCCTTTAACAAAGCTAAATGATAGGAAAAGATTCACATAATTGACCCCGAAGAGTTGAGATCTTAGGACTGACCTAATGCAAGCATAAGAGCAAGTCACTTTTGGTTTTTTGTCTTCTATTTATTCAACACATGATAGCAAAAGATGTCATTTCTATTTATTCAACGCATGATGGTAAAATATGTCATCAATGTGCCACAATCATATTGGGTACTAGCTTCTGGGAACCGATCAGTATGTATGCTAGAAATCATAGCCTACTGTACGGCAATCGCAATACCAATCGACCATTAGAATTATGCATTAGCCGTTTGTGACATATCAACAGCAGTCCCAAACACAAACAGAAATGCTAATTAGCGTCACATTGTTATGATTTCTGAACCAATTGAAAGTAGAATTTTCATGTGCCAAGATCAAATCTTTGAGATTATTAATAGTGACAAACTTTTAGATAGATGTAAATAGCATCATCGAAATTGCCCTAAATGAAGCATGTGGAGTTTAAATTCTGTGTCGATATTTTCAATCTGCTCATCTCAGCATCAAAGATGGACCATTGTCTACCAAATAGTGACTAAAATTGGCTTATCAACAAGGCAAGGCAAAAAGGTAGGACCATAATGGCTTATTGCTTGGTAATTATCGATAGCGAACGGGAGAAGAGCAATAACACGAGATCCATACCCTGATTCTATGTTTGTCGACAAGAGTGATCAGTGGAATCAGTCTCAAGTACCGATCGATCTCGCTCTGTGCTCTCCTGAACTGGTACACGATGTTCCACCCCATGGCCAAGAGATACAGGTAGCTGCGGTCCTGACAGCTGTTGACGAGAATGTAGGACCTCCTCAGGGCATCCTCGAGCTGCTCCAGCGGCTCGCGCGTCTCGGGATACCTCTTGAGCTCCGAGATCTTGAGCTGCTCCAGGAGACTGCCGATCAGCTTCAGGTGCTGCGCGAACCGCCGGCAATTCTTCTTGTGCATCCGCGCAACAGAGGCGGCCTTTACGATCATGCCGATCAGGCGGACGGCGTCGAGGCCGGTCAGCTGGACGACGTTGGCCACGTCCCCCATATACTCCCAAGATGACGCCATTACAAGGTCGAAACACCTACCTCTCAGAATTGAGCATCACTGCTGTAAGAGCAATGAAGATAAAACACATTTATCAAGCAGACGGAGTCCTTACAATCTGTGGATATTTCCTCCGACGACTACCACATTACAACAATATACGATCAATAACTTTTCCTTTGTCATTCTGACAAGACTAACATAGCAGAGGATGCTCGAATGTAAGCCTGAGGAGTCGGAGTCGGACCGGGAGTCGTTTACCTTTTTCTTTCACCTGGAGTGAGGCTTAGATTCTCATATGAGCAGGATTCCTCATCTGTGAATCAAAGAAAGAGTCCTCTACCTTTTTCTTTCATCTGGATCGAGGCTTGATCTTTTCTTTTGTCGGTGCTCCAAGAACCTAACCTCTTTGGCACTCGGAGGAGGAAGGATGTCTCCACCTTTGAATCAAACAAAAGGGCTTCTTCTTCGAAGATCAGATATCTTGAGAAAAATATACATCACAGCATTCTTTGTCTTCACATTACGGATTCCAACCCATCCTTCTCCACTGTGGTGGTGAGCAGGGGCTTGCTCTGACATTGCTTTGCGTAGAAGGGAGACAATTGTAGTAGTTATTGTATAACCTGTTTGCACTCGCTGCTCTTGAGAACACCGAGAGAGTTGGAGAGGAAGAGAGAGAGAGAGAGAGAGAGAGAGAGAGAGAGAGGACAAAAGAATCAAGTGGACACCCAAAAGAATTGGTGGGCAGCCATCTAACGAAGCATGACGAGGTAAATAAAAAGTTCGAGCGAGAATTCTCATGAAACACAGCTCTCGACACCAAAAAGAGAAGGGAGGAAAAGTGAGTCGATCGATGAATTTGTTTCAGCTGGTAACCATTTTCTTTTTCGCTTTTGTATTTGGTTTTGTCATTATGTATTTGCTTGTGGTGGTAGAAATCTTGTGGACTGGGATGCATAACATGTTGATAACAGTTTGGGTTCATGCTGGGAGGACGAGGACGTAATACGTTATGTGGTGGTTGGGCCGTCATTTTGGGTGGCATCAAACGCACACGTGGTTAGGACGATGATGTTGATAGGTTATGACAGGCGTCCATGTCACGATATATACGCCTCACCTGCTATGATCGATGACGCTCAGGTGACGACGTGCCAACGATTCACCGTCTTCTTTCGAGAATCACTTTGGCATTTCCTAATAATCTTTTATATTGGCCTCACTCTGCCAACTGTGCTTTAAAGTTGCTGAAAAAGATTGATAATCCACTGATGGTAGATCGTGTTATTTGAGTGGATTGGGCCGAACGGGTTCAACGAACCAAAATCGCCGTGCCCGTTGCCACACCTTCTCTCTCTCTCTCTCTCTCTTTAGCCCTAAATGCCGCAAATCTCCTGCCGTTCTCTATTCACAGAGCCAGATGAGCGGGAGCGCGTTCAATGCGTTCAAGGCGCGGGTGCCGATCGAGTGGAGCCCGAGGCTATACATCACGCTGGTGCGCGGCCTCCCTGGCACCCGCCACCTCCACCGCCGCACCCTTGACGCGATGCGCCTCCGCCGCTGCCACCGTACCGTTGCTCACCGCAACACCCCCTCCCTCCTCGGCATGCTCAACCAGGTACCCCGCCACCGCCGACTACTACTCTCGTCCTCCTCCTTCCGTTTCCCCCTCTCTTGATTGCTGATTTGGTGCCGGTTTGCTCATATTACCCGATCATCAGGTGAAGCGGTTGGTGGTTGTGGAGACGGAGGCGATGTTCAACTCCAGGAAGCAACAACAAGAGGAGCACCGAGCCCTGCGGCCACCCATCGCCGTCAGCCATTCCCCTCCTCCCACTACCTCTTCCGCAGCCGATTCTGCTAAGTAGCTACTGCTTTTTCGTTGCTCAGATCGCTTCGGTTGGGTGAAAGTTCGTCCCTCTATTTCTCTTTATTTTCCCCTCCTGCTTTTATTTCTTGGCTATTCTTGGGAGTTGTTTTAAATGGTAGTTTCGCTTGGCATTGCGCTTGCTTTCAGTATGCTTCAGTTTGTGGCTGTCCGGGTGCAAATCGCTTGGAAGTCTCCAAAGAGAGTGATTTGCAAGGGAGAAGATTGTGTTGTCTCAATTGCCTTAGGATCTTACAGTTCGTAGTGGCATGACATGTTGTGAAATACGCCTAGTTTGAGAGCAGTAAAAAGCATACTGTTTTATTTGACTTAAACAAGGAGTTAGAGAATTAAAGCCAAGTGTTCGACTAAATGTGACAAAGGTATGTTGATAGCACATGGATTTAGAGATCAGCCACTGTCTAATATTTGTTGGGGATTCAACTATTTTTTTCCTTATAATCTCTCTCAGGAGTCAAGAGTATGCAATCCTACCACAGGAATTAGTATGGAGTAGCAAAGTCAGCTGATGTCCTAGGGTCTGTCTACATAAACCATTGCAAATTAAGGATGAAGGGTTACCTATTGAAGATTTTGTCTGATTTTACCTTTTTCTGTGTTGGTATTACTCTTCATTTCAGATTAGGTATCCAGTGCATCCATAGCTCCATTTAATTATTTGAGTGACCTCCAGCATTGTTTGTTAGATAACAAACTGGAATATTGTTAACTAGCTTTTATAAAATCCACAACTTTTACTGGCGTGTCAAGTCTTTGCGCACATTGGTGCCATGTTCAATTACCGGACTGCCGGACTCAACTTATTCAAGGTCATGACTTTAAATGATATTTTCAAGGTCTTGACTCTTGACTTTAAATGATATTTACAAGATATATGCTGTTCCCATTGCTTAAATTCTGAAAGTATGATCCCTCAACATTTTGGTTGCAATAATAACAAGCAGCCTTAATGTCTCAATTATTTGGGGTCAGCTAGATGGATCTTTTTCCATTGTTGAACTCTGTCAACATCATTTGGTTAGTTTCCCAAAATTCTATAACTCTCACAATCTAGATTTAGCACATCTTGCAAGCAAAAGCATTCACTTTTAACATGTAGCTAAATCATGTAATTACTCAACCGGCATGTGCCACACATTTAAATCAAGGTGACAGCCTAGATCCTTGAGTGATCGCTTGTGACAATTAACAACATCACTCAACTAGCAACGGCAGGAATCTCAGACTAGAGATATGACTGGTTAAAGTGTCAAATTATCCTGTAAAGAAATGCAAATTAGTTCATTCAAGGGAATGTGACAAACTCAGGGATTGTAGGACCGATGGATTGCATTTGGTGCTACCCTTTGATGCATTTGGAAATGCATTGTACCACACTAAATTAAAAAATCATCTGCAGCATTTTCCAACTTATAAAGATCAGTTCCCATAAAGAAACACTATCTGAAGTATCTTAACCTACTTTCAATCACTGTCTTGGCAAACGAAATCTCAGCCTAACGTATCTTGAAAAAGGAAATATTTTTGCTATCATTGAGCAGAAGATGTCAAAGATTAGACTCACTGTCCATTTCCCCAACTCAGAGTGTTGTAATATGCCATTATAGAGGAACTAGCACATGGATATACACTCCATCAAGTTGTAGACTTCTCATGTGTTATATTAGCATATCAAATTCATGATTTTGGAATTTAAGAGCTATGCCTATGTATCTGTGCATAAATTCCTACACGCAGAGGAAAATTGAGTTTCTAAACCTGTTTTTGATCATGATTTAAACTCGCCTGAGCGCCTCGTGTGTGGACCAGGTGGCGGCTTCAATAAGGCGCCGCCTAGGCGCTCGCCCGAACCTAGGCGCCGGGCGCTTCGGGCGAGTGCCCGATTCAAATAAAGCAACCGAACCAGACTTTTAAATTTGGTTTGGTTCAACAGTAGTTAGTAATGCATTTCCTTACCCTCAAAAGCAACCCTTCATGCCCATGTGACCCCGAGGAAAACTGATTTTGTGTCTATACCCGTGTGCATAAATTCCTACATGCAGAGGAAAACTGAGTTTCTAAACCTGTTTTTTATGTGACTATGGGATCTAAATCAGTCTCAAAATGGAACAAAACCTTATTAAGATCAGCAAGCAATGAACATAGAAGAAGTTGTTATCTTAAATGTGTGTCCCATTGAGACAGGATTATATGGCAAACTACACGTGAGAAGTTGAAAAGGGAATTTACTACAGCAAGCTGGAGTTGATTCTGTACCACTTGTTCCTTTTGGAGTTTGTTGAAGTTCTAAATTACATATAAATTGTGGGGCTATGGAGGAAATGTTGGTGAAATCATCGGTCTTCATGGCATTAAATAGTAGTATATATAATTCCATAGGTGATACAAAGTTTGCAAGGGAACTTTTGGATGTGTTCCATTATCTTTGGTTGAAGAGACACATGCCGCTTTTATTTATTATAAATCTAGTGGACTTTGTTTGTTGACGTTTTAATAATGTCTGTGTTTCATCATTGAAGCACTTATATTATTGAGATGCACTTTTTCTCCATCTTCTGAAAAAATTTCAGAGGTTTGCTTCTTTGTTGTTTGAGCTAAAATTTTAATGGGAATTTATATTTGCTTGTCGACAATGTAGGCCTAGTAACAGACTAGACTTAGCCTGATCAGCTTCATCTCTGCAATTAATTTAGCAAGACCAGGTATGAATAGGTTTTGTGATCTTACAACCCGGTAACTCATCCCATCTTAATGACTTGTTTCATAATCAGATTGTGCATGGTTGTACTTGGTCTGATCCTACCTGAATACTCGCACATTGTATATATATGCAACTACCTATGGGTGGTGGAGCACATTATTGCAATCTGGTGAGAACTATGACATCGTCTATGGAAATGTGGAGAGATTAGTTATTCGACTTTTTGATTGAAGTGACCTTAAAAAAACGGAACACTTTACTTCATGAAGTTGACTTTGGAGAACTCTAGTTTGGTGTCTTTTGATGATGCAAGCACATCCATAGATTCAGTTTTTTTTCCTTTTTGATTAACATTGACTTACTAATCCCATTAGGCACTTCATGGTAAAATTTCATTTTCTGTTTCCAAGGCATCAACACGATACCTTCTCATGGTTAGGGGCTTGAAACCCTATACAGCAAGTGAAAGTTGGACAAAAATATGTATGGTCTAAAGTGGATACCAGTTTTGCAATGGTGATTTGTATTTATTTCTGTGTCAGTCTTGTTTGTTTAGCCTGATGATTGCAATGTGTCTGGAAGCACCGCTCTCATGGCTGTTCATTTATCTGCAGGTCTTCATCCGGAGGCATAGAACTTCTCATGGCTGTAAGATGATTGCTTTTGTTTTGCGATGCACTAATCAAAGATTATCTTGATACTTGCAGACGCAATTGCATGTGCACTAGACTTTTAATAAATGCTTGTCATGTTAAAATTTCCTTAATGTGCATCGTTGATGCTAATTTTTCACAAAATCATCGTACTTGGTCGATGTCAACTATTGTGTGTGCATGATGGTTTATGCATTTTTAGTGGAGTTGGCATGATCGAGCAAGCACTATTTGTTGTATCTGTTAAGCAGATGCACAAAGGTCGAGAGAGAGAGAGAGAGAGAGAGAGGAGTTGCACCTTCCTCGATGCCTTGTTGACATGATTTATATGCCATTAGCGGCACCATCCTGATGGAGCGCTTTGCCTTGTATGGCTTTATTTCAGCGGGGCAGAGTCGATACCTGTGAAAAGCATAAGCTGATTTACTCGGAAAATAATTAGTCAGTGTACAGGAAGGAAGGGTTTTGGATGCTGCCGACTAAATTGATGATGTAAGGCAACTTCCCGGAGTCTGAGGATGAAGAATCTCAAAGAAAAGAAGGAGGGTCGCCTTTGCCTTTACCGATCGAGGTATGTTCCACCCCAATTATCATCAAATTATCAATTTGCTTGCGTATGTTAGAATTGTAGAATTAAAAGAAGGATACAGAAAAGAAAAGAGAGAATAATGTTGGAGGGAAAAATATGGAAACCAGGATCTCTCGGTTTTCGTGGGTTTTTAGAAAAAGGTCCTATTATATTATATAATTAAAAATAACACAAATGGCGTTAATTATTTTTTGCATCGTCATTAAGAACGTAGTTAACTGTATCTAATAAATCAACATGTATTTCGTTAAGATCGAAGTAGTGTTTACAAGATTTGAACAACATCAATGATTCATAGCTTCTATTACACGATGAACATTATTAACATGGTTTTTATTATCGGCTTCTATTTTACAACGAACATTAACATGTGTTTTATTAAAAAGATCTAATTGTCTGGCAGACTCGAACCATCTCAATAGTTAGCAACGTCTATAATTATTTTTCCGTAAAAGTTAGGCTTAAGGGTGTACCCACAGACCAAGATGTCCGATTCCAATTTTAGCGGATCAGATAGACCCCAGTAACCAAAAATACACCCCGATCATCCCACACAGTACCACACCTTCCCAATTTATCAGGCTAAATGCGGAGATTATATATATATATATATATATATATATATATATATATATATATATATATATATATATATATATATATATATATATATATATATATATATATATATATATATATATATATATGTAATTATTTTTTCAATCAAGAAGGATGAATCATCTCTATTGTGAGATCTGCGTTTAATCTAAACAATCTAGATAACCTTTTAAATCTATTCAATTTAGAGATACCCAAAAATTTGAATTAATCTATAGTGATGTTTGTGACTCTAATTGAGCACCAACTAGAAGTGAAAATTATTATTTTATGACTTTTATTGATGAGTTCTTTAAATTTTACTACACTAATCTTTTAAAGATAAAAGATATAATTTTTACCAAATTTAAGATATATATGACTGAAGTTAAAAACCAACTTGATAGAAAAAATAAAATCCTAAAATCTAATAGAGGGGGCGAGTACATTTATAATAAATTTATTAAATTTTGTGAAGATCATAGCATAATTCATAAAGTCCCCTTTTTACTTTAATATAATAGTGGTTCTAAAAGAAAAAATAGAACCCTTTTAAATATTATTAATATTTTGATTTTTAGTTCATAAGTACCTTAAAATTTGTGGGGGGAGGCTCTTTTATCTATCTGTTATATACTTAGCATCATACCATAAAAGGATAAAAAGGCTTATGAACTTTTGAAGGATTATAAACCAAGGTTAAGTTAGTTTTGAATATGAGGGTGTTTATCTAAAATTAGTATCCTAGAATCCAAGGAAAAAAAGATAGGTTCTAAAACTATGAGCGTTGTCTTTGTAGGGTACTCTTTTAGCAACACTTATAGGACTCTTATAATAAATTCTAAAATATCTTAAATCTCAAATGATACTTTAATTGAATACAGAGATACATTCTTCTTTGAAATTATTTTTCATTTCACCTAATATTTTTTTTCTAAAAAAAAGAGTTACAAGAGAAATAGAATCAATAATTAGTAATCACACTTGGATTCTAACTTATCTTCTAAAACTAAACTCCTAGGTTATAAGTGGATTTTTAAGAAGAAGATTAGGACTGATGGTACAATTAAAAAAATATAAGGCTAAGCTTGTTGCTCATGATTTTTTATAAATAGTTAGTATTGATCATTTCACACTTTTACGCTTGTATTACTACCATCCGAGTCCTACTTTTCATTGTTTTCATTCATAAACTAGACTATTTTTTCATATAAAGAGTTAGAAGAAAAAATGTACAAAAACCAATCCGAAAGATTTGTCATGCTTGGAGAAGAAGGAAAAGTGTGTATGCTGTTTTGATCCTCGTATGAAGAACTTAAGTAGTGGCACGTAAAAATTGTTTATATAATCTTATCTTTTGGATTTCAAATCAATGAATATGATAATTATCTATATTGTAAGAGGATAGATAATAAATTTACCTTTCTTTGTCTTTAAGTTGATAATATTTTAAATCTTGCTTCAGATTTAGATATGATACTAGAGATTAAATCATTTTTATCTATCACTTTGATATGAAAGATTTTGGTGAAGCTGATATTATCTTAAGAATGAAAATCTAGAAATATTCAAATTCTATATTATTATCTCAATCTCATTATACTAAAAAATATATATAAATTTAGGTATTTTGATTATTCATTTGTCTACTTTTCTTATAATCCAAATGTTCAACTTGTTAAATATACTAATAATCCTATAAAAGATACTCTCAAATCATTAGATCTTTTCTCTATCTATCAAATAAGATTAGACCTGATATTTTTTATAATGTATCTTAGAATGAGTTTTTAAATGCCTTAAGGGTACTTGGGTTATTAAAGGATACAGTGATGTTAACCGCATTTCTAATTTTTTAGATATTAAATATGTATTTCTTCTGTGTGCAAGTGCTATTTGGCAATCAACTAAACAAACTAATATCACCAGAACTACTAGGCAAGCTAAGCTAATTTCTACTCTTCCTATGATCTCAAACCATACTTATATTTATTGTGATCGTAAAGTAGCAATAGATTTTCGTAAAAAGAAACTTATATAAGTACTAAAATGAGTAGACACAATGATTAGACAAAATTTTGTTAGATGACTAGATTTTTATTTTATTATTTTTATATTAAAATTGATAATAATCTAGTTGATTGCCTCACTAAAGATTTAAATAGGATTAAGGTCTTAAACTCATCAAGGGGGATGAGTCTTTATCTAAAATGAGTCTATAGAAAATTCTTTAAAGGAGGTTTAATGTGATAATAACAAGTTGATTGGTTAGTTAAGAATCACAATGATTAGTACTTTAATACATAGAGATATGAAGTTTATCATCGATCCTATCCCTATGGTGATTAGTGCACCGATGTAGAGGTATAAGAAGAGTAGTTTTTGTGAGATGTGACTCTATACACATCGGGACTCTCCTACGAGAGAATTAATAAACGACCATGGCTCCGGATCTAGACAGTCCTTAGAATAATAATTAAAATACTTATATAGTACATGCACTAATAATATTTTATTTTTTTAATAATTTTATTTTATTTTTTATTTATTTATTCAAATTATTTATTTGAAGAGAATTTGAGTTTTTTTTTGAAGGAATTGTTAAAACGTTAAAGAGAAAAAACTTAAAAGGACTTTAATTTCGTTACTTTTATTATAAAAAATGGAAACTTAATTTTAATGTTGAAGGACTTTTAATTTTTGAATGGTTGGGTTGGGGGACGTCTCCCTCCCCTCAAAAAGTTGGTTAAAATATTGCGAATTTGATGCTCGACCGTCTGATTTTACTTACTGTTACCACCGGTGTTTTGGTGTGGCGATGATGGGTGGGTGTGTTGTTGGCGGGGGCTGAAGAACGAACCACTGCTTGCTTGCAGTGCACTACGCTTTTGAGCACGGCAGTCACACTCACTTGCCCCCAACCCCGTCGTGGTAGATCTGATCGACACACATACTGCAACCTCGAGGAGAATATTATGAGAAGCTTCAGTGTGATAAACTCATCTAAACGGAGGAGAATAAGACGGGCGTGAATTGATTTTTCTCTACCGGTCCACTTTGGAATCTTAGGTTGGAATAGCAGCAGCTTCGTAGACCGTTAGATACACAAGTGTAGTCTTAATGGTCAAGCAACCGAAGAGAAAGAGAGAGAGAGAGAGAGAGAGAGAGAGAGAGAGGACAGTAGCAGCCCACCAAAAGAATGGAGAAGGAAGCAGGTTTGGTGGCACCAAAGAAGAAGAAGGTTTCGATGATCCCCGCGAAGATGGTGCCGCCGCTGCCATCGGCAACGCCGGAAGCAAGAAAGCCGGCCGTCGTCAGGAGCGTGACGCGAGACGAGATCGATAAGTACTGGATGACGAGACGAATGATCGAAGAGGATCACCTCCTCGCGGCCGAGAAGGCGGCTGCAAGGATCAGAGCCAAGGCTCTCAAGGCAGGTTTTCTCGCGCTGCTTCTTTCTGATGTTATAGAAGCCGTAGGAGTAGTACGAGGAAATGCGAACACGGACGGCCTCGTCTGTTTTATTCGCTCCCTTGCGTTTCCTTGAATTGTTTCTACGTGCGTGCCATAAGTTTCGCAGGAGGAGGACTACCGGCGATTCGAGGAATCGCTGAAGGAGATGTCGAACAGTGCTGAAGAGGACGAGGATGGCAAGGAAGGAGACGACGAGGAGCTGCAGATAGGCATCAAGGACTGGTAGGCTTTTTGACATTTCCCTCGTTACCGTATTTCTTAGTGACTGGCTTTAAAGATTCCCGAAACCTGCGATCGATGGCTGTTGCCAAAAGCAGCAGCATCAATAGAAACAAACCTAGCATCCGAAGAACGGGTGAGCTCGCCTCAATGAATCTAAAAGGCTTCACCCGAACGTCATGGATGGTTCATGGTGTTGCTGATTACAATCACAGCGCTTCTGTCGATATTTTTCTTGCTTGGTTTTACCATGTCTATCCATCCATGTTCACTTGGGAAAGAGGAGACAAGTAATGCTAATTAATAGACACTACTACTACTACTACTACTACACACACTCAGCATGAGAAGCTTAGCAGTAAGTGTCAGATGTCATTGTTTTAGGGGGTTTCCAAGAGATTAAAGCGATTGTTCTCTTTCTCTCTCTCTGGCTGCAGGTGGACCAAAAGCAAGTTCGCGTATCTGAACCAGCCGGCCATCAAATCCATGGGGGAGAACGCAACACCAAAGCGTCCGACTTCCACGTACATTCCGCAACACATCTGCTTCCTCGACGTCTCTGCTGCTGCCCAACTCTACAATTCATCATCATCATCATCATTTGGGGGTTTTCTAAATCAGCAATGTCGGATGTCTACGAGATAGTCAGGTCTGCTACTATATGATTCTCTTAGGACATCGTCAATTTGTCTCGTATTCTCTAATAAACATACGGCTGTGTTGTGTATAACGAACGTCAACATAAAACTTTTGCTGGTGAGGTTATTATTATTATTATTATTATTATTATTAGACTTGCAAGATGATGAAGATTAATATTCATGCTGGAGAAGACCATTATCTATCTAAAAGAGCATCACGTTATCCAATAGTTGCGTTCCCTATACCATCTCCCAGGCATGAAGAGGTCGACAGTCCAAGAACATAAATAAAGAGCACAATTTTGATAGGCTTCAGACTAATAATCTAGTCAACAACAACATGTATGATGTTTGCCACTCGTGCCATTTCAGAGAAACCTTCCTAGTCTGTTTTTTGACACATCTTTTCAAGAATATTTTCTTACGCTGAGGATGGGACCCAAAGAGCACCAGATAAAAGTCATTCCAATACTTGAAAAACTGTTCTACATCTGTATCATTCATTGATTGTGGCAGCACTGTTCGTGGCTCTTAAAACTGTTCTATGTCTGTATCATTCATTGGTTGAGGTAGCATTGTTGTGGCCACTACTACTCCATTGCCCATTAGAGAACCAACCAATCTTGTGTATGTATTGTGGTAGCATGACTGTGTGACTATCCTAGTGACACACACAAAGATAGTAGTAGCAGACAGCTTACCATACAGGTCTGTAGGGGACCCAGATTCCAGTAGATGTCCCCCCCCTATGGTTTGGCTGAGACAATAGTAGCACCTATACATGATGGATGTCATCAGACACAGAATTAACAATTCAAGGCTGAGCAAAATAGTAGCGAAATATAGGACCAATTAGCACACCAACAAGAAATGGGACTTCAGATTTCATTGTACACACACAATTTTTAAAGCAGGCTGAAAAATAATGATATGTTGATTCGTAAGCAAGGACGAAGACTGGCTCACCCTCTTCTCGCTATTCTAAATCTTGGACTCCCTTTAATGAATAGTAGAATCTATTGTCTAAAACAATATCATTCATTTCCTTGATAATGATATCTAATCTTTCCACTAAATGTTTCCACCTAGAAATATTAATCATTTTTATTAATAATTTAATACTGTTCTTACAAATGCCTTTAATTAGAGAAAATTATTGGCTTCGCCTAAGCATAACATCAAGAACTTAACATTGCTCTTCTCCACCATAAGGCAACCTAGTAGTACTACATGCTTAACAAGATCAAGGCAATTTACCAAAATTTCAGCAGTGAATTAACCCAACATCCATCAGTTTGGCAAAAAAAAAAGAAGAGAGAGAGAGAGAGAGAGAGAGAGAGAGAGAGAGAGAGAGAATAGTTTGATAAAAAAAATGAAGGTCAAGATAAAAATCTACACAAGGGGTTGTTATTTGCACAAGAAATGTTTCCAACTTCCATGGGTGAAAATGTACTAAAATGTGCAATTTCCACATATATTCCACAAACACTGCTCATGCTATTTTTTCTTCTGCTGTACACTCACTCTACAACACCAAACTCTTGGGGTTTTCTAATATTACCAACACTGAGGTGCTACTATATGATTCTCTTAAAACAAAATATATAATATGCAAATTTATGCTGTGCTAAATTGTGTTTAACCTTAAAAACAAATTATTATTTGATGAGGTTGCTAGCGATAAGAGTGTAAACTACAAGAAAGGAGACAAACAACTCGAAATAAGGCACAAATCATGTGATTAGGCCCCAGGATGTAAGGTTGGTGTCCCAAGCTGTAAGGTTGATAGCAGAACCCTTTTCCTAGAGGTGTTCGATAGAGTTGCATCCCATTTTCCATCAAAGCTGAAGGGAAAAATATTAAGTTCAATAACTAAGCAAATATTCTTAAGGAAAGCTCATCAATGTAGGCGACCATGAGATGCATGTTTAACCTTAACTTAAACCATCCATTTGAACATGATGAGAAAATTTATAAGCATCAAGGAATTGGTGAGATATGGTATCATGCGATTTGTCATTTCATTTCTGATATTACAAAGTGTGTATAGAGAAGAACTTAAACTTAGAATATACTTACCTCGGATAAATGAGCAACAAATGTGAAAGATAAGAGGACAAGTGATATTAAATTGATGTCATCCTTCTAGAATCATATGATCTATACATTAAAATAATGAGCCCTTTTGTTCGAGTTCTTCGGCTTGCAGATAATGACAAAAAGCCAATAATGGTATCAAGCTACTGATAGAGCTTAGAAAATAATTCCAATATCTTTTGGTGGAAATAAAAAGAAGTATAAGGATATCTTTCGTGATCATAGATAAAAGATGTGAATGTCAACTTCATAATCCACTACATATAGAACATACAACATGACAATATTTAAATCCATTTGTCTTTTAAAAAATTCCTACATTGAGTTTGGTGTAGAAATTGTATTTGGGTTATATCAATACATTGCAAGATTGATTCCTAGTATTAAAGCTCAAATTTGTCTTCAAATACGAATGGTGGGGGTCTTTATGAAATTCTTATGATATCAAGGGCTACTATGTCCCAGGTATTTATAACTTCATAAAATTAACATCATGTAAATTTTTTAGTATGTTATTGTTAATATTTAAGTTTAAATTTGCATTGAATTTTGAGTAGTGGAGCCTATTTGACAAATTCACCCAGAACTGGAGAAATTAGCTATTAAAATTCTAAGGTTGACTTATAGTGCTATAGGTTGGGAGCCAAATTAGTGAGTTTCTAGGAATGCAAGTATATAAGAATATTTTAATTTCAGCTAATCTATTCTTTTTTAGATATTGATGTATGTAAATATATTTTAATTTATATAACATGATGGATTCACATAAAAAAAAGAAATCAATTAGAGCATCAATGACTACAAGATCTTATCTACCTAAAGTATAATCAAACATTAAAGGCTCATCATAATTTATTAGATAACATTGATCCCATTTTGTTAGACGATATCGACAATTCAAATGAATGGCTGGTAAAAGATATTGGTGCTAACTTATAAAATACCAAAAATGAGCTTGTCTTTGATGATGACAATTTGATGTGGAGAGATGTAGCAAGATCTTTAGATGTTGGAAAAACGAAAGCATAAACAAGACAACTTGCGAAAATAAAGATGAATGCAAAAGCCCAAGCTTATCACTTGCAATTGTTAAAGATGAGGAAACTTGTTCAGATGAAGATGAATAAGAGAAGAGGGAAATAAATAAGCTAAAGAGAAGACACTGACAAGATTGCGAATAAGGATGATGAGATAAATTTTGATGATAATTGATGTTAATCTCGTTTTCTTTTGTCATTTTTGTTATTAGATTCGAACAATATAATTTGGTTCTTTAAATGAATGTATTTTGATGAGTTATTTTTATTTTAGTGATCATATTTATCAATCATTATATATATATATATATATATATATGTGTGTGTGTGTATGTGTGTATATG